>NW_027644724.1:0-37347 GCF_032717465.1 Coenobita brevimanus | reverse complement strand
AAAAGGTTAATAGATTAACAATTTTTACACACTATGAAGATTCGTGTAACAACACAAGCCACATTTCCTTAGCATCGACCTGAACTGTCGTGTCTGCCTTGTTCAGATTATCTGGGATATTTAAATTCGGATGAGTCTATTGACTTTTTTTGTAACTGACCACGGATAAAAGAAAGTGCCAAAAGTGAACTACTTACGACTGATAGCATTCACTTAGGTGGTAGTTCGAAACGATTTTACTGGAGTGTGTGTGGAATGAACGCATTTTTGGGCGAAATCGTTAAATATTAGACTTCCACAAATATTCTGAATATTAATTGGAAAACACACCTACCGGTAATTTAAGCGAAAGCTCAGTAGACATATGAGCAAGAAAAACTTAATATTTAGGAAACATTTAATAAGAAATTGATTGAAACGTAAGTCGAGCTGTCATCTGAAGTGTTTAAGAATGTTTCGAATGATGTGAGGGTAACAGAAATAAGCAAGAAACTTCGAATGAATGTTTTTCAAAAAAGGTTAATAATGATAAAGAATTGTTACACTCTATGAAGGTTCGTGTAACACCATAAGCCAAATTTCCTTAGATAAAAACTCTCAAAACTGCAACCTCGTGACAAGAAATATTGATGAGGTTTTGATCATCTATATTTTTATACGATAATATACAAACACTGTCGAAATGCAGTGATACATAAATAATTACCATTTACAACAAATCATTCCAAATCTCCGTGGACATAAAGTGCTTGACACAAAAAATATCGAGGGTGAAGGAACACTGAACTGTTTTAATGTCGTTTGGAGATTGTTTGCATTTTAAAGTTAGGAAGAGGGTCATTTGAGTCAAAAATATCTTAATTAAGGGCGAATACTTTGAATATCCATAACATCTATAAAAAATGACGAATGAACACTGAAAATACGGTCTTAATGTCGACTGGAAACTGCTTGGATTTTTACGTAAGGAAGGTGATTTGAGTAATCCTGAAAATCTCATAGTTGATGGTGAAAACACTAAAAATGCAACATCCACAAATGTTTTTTAAATTATCTGGGAAACAGTAACAATTGAATCTGCAATTCAGGAAACATTTTTGAGGGTGATTAAAATTCTTATCGAAAGAAATCAGTTCCAAGGCTAGATGAGGTAATACGTAGAGTGAAATCGATTCACAAGTAAAGATTGCAGCCATTTGAGTTTTTTAAGCCTAACGAGTTTCCATTCATTAAAAAAGTGAAAAAAACTCGGAAATTTTGAGCTACAATAGATATTTTTTATTATCTGAATCTTAAGAGCTCTAAAGTGGTATTCTGTGCCAAGAGTTCAAATACAAAATATGCAATATTTTCGCAGTTTGACGGTTCGTGTGATATCAATATTCATATTTAATAAGGCAAAATCACTCCGAGAGGCAATGAATCGTTTACTTGGATTGTTTATTCTTTGTCATATATCCATTATTCGGAAAGACGTATAGCCGTACTGAGATATACAATATATAAACATTACTTGGTTCATCATATTCGCAGACTTATTGTTCACGATGGGTCTAGGAAAAATAAGGCTGCAGGAGCTTCGACTTGAACGGTCGTGTCTGCCAAGTTCAGATTATGTGGATTTGTAATTTCCAATGTCTATTTGCTTTTTTAGAACTGACGTCACTGATAGAAGTTATTGCCAAAGGTGAACTAGTTACTGCTGATAGTATTCACTTTGGAAGTAGTTCAAAACTATTTTACTGGGGTGATGGCTGACTAAAGTATTTTTTGGCGAATATGATAAATCTGCAACTTCCACAAATGTTCTGAAAATAGATTGGGAAACAGACCTAATTTATATCACAACCCAGCAGAAACTTGTGAGCATGAGAGAAATCACGTTTTGGAAATATTTTACAAGAAATTGAATGACACGTAAGGGGAGCTGTCATCTGAAGTGTTTAAGAACAATACGTTTCAAATGATGTGATGGTCACGGAAACTAGCGAGTACTTTAGAATGTTAAAAAAAAAAAAAATTAATAATGATAATGAATTTTACACTCTGAAGGTTCGTGGAACATCATAAGCCACATTTCCTTAGGTAAAATCTCTTAAATCTGAAACCTTGTGAGGAGGAATATTGATGAGCTTTTGACTCTTATCTATAAATTTGTACGATAAAGTACAAACTGTCGCAATACCGAGATATATAATTAATCACCATTTAGCTTATTTCCTCATATCCATGAACATATAGTGCATGACACCTGCAAAAAATCAAGGTTGAAGGAGCACTGCTTGAAATGTATTGTCGTCTGGATTGTTTTCATTTTGACGTTAGTATGAAGGTCATTTGAGTCATGCTAAAAATAGCTTAACTGAGGGCGAAAACACTAAATATACATGACAGCTACAAAAATGCCGGATGAAAGACTACTGAATTAATGTTGTCTGGAAATTGTTTAAATTTTTACCTTAAGAAGGTCATTTGATTAATGCTAAAAACAGCATAGTTCAAGGCGAAAACACTAAAAATGCAACTTCCACAAATGTACTCTAAATTAGCTGGGAATGTCACAATTGTATCAACAATTCAGGAAACTTTTTTGAGGGTAATAAAATTTCTTATCGAAAAAATCAGTTACAAGGATAAATGAGGTAATAAGTAGGGTGTAATCGATTCACAGGAATTTATGGATTTCAAGCCTGAAGAATTTCCATTCATTTGAGTAATGAAAACAACTCGGAAATTTAGAGATACAATGGATATTTTTTTCATCTGCATCACGAGCTTTAAAGTGGTGTTCTGAGCTTATAGTTCAAATAAAAAATATGCAATATTTCCCTAGTTTGATGATTCGTGCGATATCATTTTTCATATTTAAGAAGGTAAAATCACTCCGAGAGGCAATTATTCGTTTCCATGAAGATCGTATATTCATTATCATATATACATTATTTGGAAAAACTTATTGCCTTCCTAGTTATACAGTTCATAAACATTATTTGGTTCATCATATTCGCAGTTTTTTTGTTTATTTGGGTCTAGGAAAAAAATCAGGCTGCAGGAGTGTCGACCTAAACTTTCGTGTCTGCCCTGTTCAGATTATGAGAATTTTTAATTTCCGATGAGTCTACTGGCTTTTTTAGAATTGACTTCACTGATAAAAGGTAGTGCCAAAGTTGAACTAGTTACGGCTGATAGTATTCACTTTGGGGGTAGTTCACAACTATTTTACTAGGGTGATGGCTGAATAAACATATTTTTGGGGGAAATCGCTATATATGCACCTCCCACAAGTGTTCTGAATATTAATTGGAAAACACCCCTACTTCATACCAAAACTCAGTAGACACTTGTGAGCATGAGAAAAATCACGATTAGGAAACATTTAACAAGAAATTGATTGACACGTAAGGAGAGCTGTCATCTGATGTGTTTAAGAACCATAAGTTTCAAATGATGTGAGGGTCACCGAAACAAGCGAAAAGCATCGAGCGAGTGTTTTTTAAAAAAGGTTAATAATGATCAAGAGTTTTTACACACTTTGAAGATTCGTGTAACAACATAAGCCACATTTCCTTAACTAAAATATCAAAACTGACACATCTTGAGAACTAATATTGATGAGCTTTTGACTCATCTATAAATTTATACGATAAAGTAAAACACTGTGGCAATACCGAGATATATTAAATTATAGTTTACAACATAATTCTCCATGTCCGTGGACATATAGTGCATGACACCTACAAAAAATCCAGGTGGAAGGAACACTGAGTGAACTGTATTAATGTCGTCTGGAAATTCCTTGGACATTAGGAAGAGGGTCATTTGAGTGATGCTAAAAACAGCGAAATTGAGGGTATAAACTTTGAATATGCATAACAGCTACAAAAAATGCCGGATAAAGGAAGGCTAAATTTACTATATTAATGTCGTCTGGTAATTGTTTAGATAATTACGTTGACGGTGATTTGAGGAATCGTAAAAACATCATAGTTGAAAGCGAAAACACTAAAATTGCAACTTCCACTAATGGACTCGAACTTACCTGGGAAATAGTCAAAATTGTATTTACAAATCAAAAATCATTTTTGAGGGTGATAAGATGTCTTGTCGAAGAAAAATCAGTCACGAGGCTAGATGAGGTAATATGTAGGGTGAAATCGATTCACAGGCAAAGAATTCAGCAATTTAGGGTTAATAGGAGACGTGAAAAGAACTCGGATATTTCGAATTGAAACGGAAATTTTTTTTATCTGCGTCACAAGACTTTTGAAGTGGTAATCCGTGACGAGTTCAAATATATAGTATGCAAGATTGACGCAGTTTGACGGTTTGTGTTATATCTTTATTCATATTTAAGAAGGTGAAATCACTCCGAGAGGTAATGAATCGTTTACTTGAACATCGTTTATATTTATCATGTATTCATTATTTAGAAAAATGTATCGCCGTACTGAGATATAGAATATATAAAAATTTCTTGGTTCATCAGATTCGCAGTTTTATTGCTCATGATTGGTCTAGGAAAAAATTAGGCTGCAGGAGCGACGACCTGAACTGTCGTGTCTGCCTTGTTCAGATTATCTGAGATATTTAATTTCCGATGAGTCTATGGGCTTTTTTTGTAACTGACTTCACGGATAAGAGGTAGTGATAAAGGTGAACTAGTTAAGGCTAATAGCATTCACTTAGGGGGTAGTTAAAAACGATTTTACTGGAGTGTTGGCTGAATAAACGTATTGTTGGGCGAAATCGCTAAATATGGAACTTCCACACATCTTCTGAATATTAATTGGGAAACACACCTAATTCAAGCAAAAGCTCATTAGACATTTGTGAGCAAGAAAAAATAACATTTAGGAAACATTTAATGAAATTGATTGAAACTTAAGGAGAGCTGTCATCTGAAGTGTTTAACAACAATAAGTTTCAAATGATATGAGGGTCACCGAAACAAGCTCACAAGTTTCTACTGAGTTTTGGTATGAATTAGGTGTGTTTCCCAATTAATATATAGAACATTTGTGGGAGGTGCATATATAGCGATTTCTCACAAAATATGTTTATTCAACCTTCAGCCAAGTAAAATAGTTTTGAACTACCCCCACAGTGAATACAATCAGCCGTAACTAGTTCAACTTTTGCACTACCTTTTATCTCTGGTCAATTCTAAAAAAGCCAATAGACTCATCGGAAATTGAAAATCAATATAATCTGAACAAGGCAGACACGAAAGTTCAGGTCGACGCTCTTGTAGCCTGATTTTTTCAAAGACCGATCATGAACAATAAAACTGCGAATATGATGAACCAAATAAAGTTTATATACTGTATATGTCTGTAGGCAATAAGTTTTTTCAATTAATACAAATATAATCAAGATACGAACGCCATTGCCTCTCGGAGTGATTTTACCTTCGTCAATATGAATAATAATATCGCACGAACCGTCATAGTGCGAAAATATTGCATATTTTATATTTGAAGACCACTTTAAAGCTTTTGTGATGCAAATGAAAAAAAATATCCATATCTAAATTTTCCACTTGTTTTCACAAGTGAGAGAGAGAAGAGAGAGGTATATTGTTAGCAGGAAAATGGAGGTGAAGAGAATGGTGAAGGAGAGTAAGAAGAAAGTCTATGAATAGTTTGGGAGGAATGTGAGTGTGAAATGGAGGGAGAGTAAGAAATTGTTTTGGAAGGATTTAAAGAAAGTAATTCAGTGTGAATGGGGATATAGTAGGGAAGTGAAAGATAGGAATAATAGATTGTTGATGGAGAGAGACAATGAGGAGATGGAAGGAGCACTTTGAGGATTTGTTGAATGTAGAGAGCAATGCGAGTATACAAGTGGTTGGGTAATGGCTGGGAGAAGAGTTGAGAAGAGGGAGGAAGAGATCAGTAGGGCGGAAGTAGTGTAAGCAATGATCGAGATGGGAAAGGCCCCAGGAATTGATGAAGTGTGGTGAAATTCTGATATGTGGATGTGAGATTGTCGTGGAGTGGATATGGAAGTTGTGTAGATTGGCTTGGGAAGAGTGAAAGGTTCCAAAGGATTGGAAATCAGGTAAAATGGTTCCTTTATACAACGGAAAAGGGGAGAGAGAAGTATGTGGTAACCATAGGTGTATTTGCCTTCTTAGTGTGACTGGTAAAATATAGGGTAGAATACTCAATGATGGGGTTAGCCATATGACAGAGGAGCTAGTTGGAGAAGAACAAGGGGGATTTAGGAAGAGAAACGGGTGTGTAGATCAGATATTTGTTCTAAGATGTTTAGTGGAAGGGTATCTAGAGAAGAGAAAGAATGTGTATGCTGTCTTCATGGACTTGGAGAAAGCTTATGACCTAATACATAGGCAAGGTATGTGGAAGGTATGAAGAATATATGGGGTGGATGGGAAATTGTTGAATGCTGTGAAGAGTATGTACAAAGGAGCTAGGGCTACTGTGCGAGTGGATGGTGAGCTGAGTTCTTTGATCTCAGGGTGGGACTGTTACAGGGTTGTGTGATATCTCCATGGCTGTTTAATATATACATGGATGGGGTTGTGAAGGATGTGCAAGATAGGGCACTGGATGTGGGGGTGGCTTTAATGAATGAGGGTGAGATTTGGAAGATTCCTGATTTGCTGTTTGCTGATTATACGGTATTGTTGAGTGAAGACGAATGGAAGTTGCAAGGTTTGGTGAATGACTTTGCGATAGTATGTAGGAGGAGGAAGCTGTAAGTTAATGTAAACAAAAGTAATGATGTTTGAGAGGAATGAAGTCACAGAATGTACAGTGAGGTTGGATGATGAAGATGTGGAGAATGTAAGTTCATTCAAGTACTTGGGTAGTGTGATGAGTAAGGATGGAACTTTGAGGGATTAAGTGCGTGAAAGGGTAAAGCAGGGAAGGAAGGTTGTTGGGTCACTGAAAGCAATGATGAGAAATAGGGAGCTGAGTATAAAAGTTAAGAAGTCACTACATGTTAGTATTGTGATCCGTGGACCTTGCAAGAGGGGAACAAGTGAAGAGTGAGAGTAGTGGAAATGAGTTACTTGAGAGGAGCATGTGGAGTGACATGCAGGGACAAGTTGACGAATGAAGTAAGGAACGTTGTGGGGTGAATGTGGATGTGGTTGAGAAGATTAGGAGAAATACACTGAGGTGGTTTGGACATGTGGAGAGAATGGAGAATGAACGACTGACTATGTAGGTGAGGTGGAGGGAGGGAGGAAGAGGGGAAGACCGAGGATGAGGTGGAGGAATGGAGTTGAGAGGTATATGACGGAGGGGGGGGTGAGTTTGGGGGAGTGTAGTCAAATGCTGGGTGACAGAGCGACTTGGAGGCGTTTTGTCTGCGGCCACCCATTACGGGATTAGGGTGTCGGGCTTTAGATATACAGTAAAGATAGATAAATAGTTTTCACGACTCTAATGAATGGAAATTCTTCGGGCTTAAAACCCTATAATGACTGCAGTTTTTACCTGTGAATCGATTTCACTCTATGTTTTTCCTCACGTAGCCTGGAAACTGATTTTTTTCGATAAGAAATTTTATCACCCTCAAAAATGTTCCCTGAATTGTATATACAATTGTTACTGATTCCCAGCTAATTTAGAGTACTTTTGTCGAAGTTGCATTTTTAGTGTTTTCGCCTTCAACTATTCTGTTTTTAGCATTACTCATATGACATTGTTATCGTAAAAATCCAAACAATTTCCAGACGACATTAACACAGTAAATTCAGTGTTACTTCATCCGGCCATTTTTGTAGCTCTCATGCATATTTAGTGTTTCGCCCTCTGTGTAACTGACCCTCTTTCTAATGTCAAAATGCAAATTATCTCCAGACGACATGAATACATTTCACTCAGTGCTCCTTCAACATGAATTTTTTGTAGGAGTCATTCATGGATATGAAGAATTAAGTTGTAAATGGTGATTATCTATCACGGCTTTGCGGCAGTGTTTGTACTTTATCGTACAAATTTGTAGATGAGAGTCGTCAATATTTCTCCTCACGAGGTGTCAGTTTTCAGAGATTTTACCTTAGGAAATGCGGCTTATGGTGTTCCACGAACCTTCATAGAGTGTAAAAATTCATTATCATTATTTTTTTATAATCACTCATTCTTTGGTACTCGCTTGTTTCTGTGACCACCACATCATTTGAAAACTTATTGTTCTTAAACCCTCAGATGACAGCTCTCCTTGTATATCAATTTCATATAAGAAATTTCCTTAATGTGATTTTTCTCATGCTCAAGTTTCTGATATTTTTGTATGAATTAGGAGCTTTTAGCAATCAATATTCAGAAAATTTGTGGAAATTGCATATTTAGCGTTTTCGCCAAACAATACGTTAAGTCAGCTATTAGCCCAGTAAAATAGTTTTTATCCACTCCCATAATAAATACTCTCAACAGTAACTAGTTCACCTTTGGCAAAAACTTCTATCCGTGACGTCAGTTCTAAAAAAGGAAACAGACTTCTCGGAAATTATAAATCCACATAATCTGAATCAGGCAGACACGACAGTTCAGGTCGACGTTCCTGCAGCCTGATTTTTTTCCTAGACCCATCATGAACAATAAAACGGCGAATATGATGAACCAAGTAAAATTTATATATAGCATATCTCCGTACGGGTATACGTTTTTGCGAATAATGAACATATAATAATGAATAAACGATCTTCGTGATCCATTGCCTCTCGGTGTGATTTTAACTTTGTAAATATGAATAATATCACACGTACCGTCAAACTGCAAAAATATATTCATATTTTATATTTAAACTCAAGGCACAGATAATAAAGAATATCCATTGTAGCTCAAAATTTCCGATTTTTTGTTTCACGTCTCTACTGAATGGAAAGTCATTAGGCTTGAAACCCTCAAATGGATGCATTCTTAACATATGAATCGATTTCACCCCACGCGTTACCTCATCTAGCCTTGTAACTGATTTCTTTCGATAAGAAATGTTATCACCAAAAATGTTTCCAGAATTGTGACTGTTTCCCAGGTTGTTTTCGTCATCAACTATGAGGTTTTCAGCATTACTGAAATCAACTTCCTTACGTAAAAATCTAATCCAGTTGACATTAAGACAGTAAATTCAGTGTTCCTTCATTCGGCATTTTTTCTTAGCTCTCATAATTATTTAAAGTTTTTTCTCTCAAGCTGTTTTTAACATGACTAAAAATGCAAAGAATCTCAAAACGACATTCATACAGTTCAATCAGTGTTCCTTCACCCTGGATTTTTTGTTAGTGTCAAGCACTATATTTCCACGGAGATGAATTAAATGTTCTAATTGGTAATTAATTAAATATCGCGGTATCGCCACAGAGTTTGTACTTTATCGTATAAAATTATAGATGAGAATCAAAACCTCATGAATATTTCTTGTCACGAGGTTTCAGTTTTGAGAGATTTTATCAAAGGAAATGTGGCTTATAGTGTTGAACGAACCTTCATAGTATGTAAAGATTCTTTATCATTATTAACCTTTTTTGAAAAACACGTCATTCGAAGTTTCTCCCTTGTTTCTTTGCCCCTATCATCATTTGAAACTTATTGTTCTTAAACCCTTTAGATAACAGATCTCCTTACGTTTCAATTTCTTATTAAATGTTTCCTAAATGTTAAGTTTTTCTTGGTCATTAATGTCTACTGATATTTCGGTTGAATTATTTTTTCCCAATTCATATTCTGAATATTTGTGGAAGTTGAAAATTTTAGCGAATTCGCCCAAAAATACGTTTATTCAGCCAACATCATTAAAATCGTTTTGAACTACCAAATAAATGAATCCTATCAGCCGTAACTAGTTAACCTTTGGCACTTCCTTGTATCCGTGGTCTGTCACAAAAAAGCCAATAGACTCATCGGAAATTAAATATCCCAGATAATCTGAACAAGGAAGACACGACAGGTTAGGTCGACGCGCCTACAGCCTAATTATTTCCTAGACCTATAATGAGCCATAAAGCTGTGAATATGATGAACCAAGTAATTATTATATATTGTATATCTCATTACGGCTGTATATTTTTCCGAATAATGAATATATGCTAATGAATAAACGATCTTCATGTAAGCAATTCATTGCATCTGGGAGTGATTTTACCTTCGGAAATATGAGTAATGATATCACATGAACCGTCAAACTGCGTTAATCTTGCGTACTATATATTTGAACTCTAGGCACAAAATACCACTTCAAAACTCTTGTGATGCAGATAAAAAAAATATCCTTTGCAACTCGAAATTCCCGAGTGGTCTCCTTTGAATGGAAACTATTCAGGCTTAGAATCATAAAATTACTGCATTCTTTACCTGTGAATCGATTTCACCCTACATATTACCTCATCTAAACTCCTAACTGAATTTTTTGGATGACATTTTATCACCCTCAAAATTGATTCCTAAATTATAAATACTATTTGACTGTATCCCAGCTAATTTAGTGTGCATTTATGGAAGTTGCATTTTTAGTGTTTTCGCCTTCAACTATGAAGTTTTTAGTATGCATCAAATCACCGTCTTATCGTAATTATCCAAACAATTACCAGACGACATTAATACAGTAAATTCAGTTTTCCTTCATCCGGCATTTTTTTTTTTTTATAGCTTTCATGCATATTTAAAGTATATACTCAATTAAGCTGTTTTTAGCATCACTCAAATGACCCTCTTCCTAACGTCCAAACAATCTCCGGACGATATTAATACAGTTCACTCAGTGTTCCCTAAACCTGTGTTTTTTGTAGGTGTCATGCAGTATATGACCACGGATATGGTGAATTAAGTTGTAAATGATAATTCATTATATATCTCGGTATTGCCACAACGTTTGTACTTTATCGTATAAATACATAGATGAGAGTCAAAAGCTCATCAATATTCCTTCTCACAAGGTGTCAGTTTAAAGAGATTTTACCGAAGGAAATGTGGCTTATGTAGTTACACGAACCTTGATATTGTGTAGGAATCATTATTAACCTTTTTTGAAAAACACTCGTTCGAAGCTTCTCGTTTATTTCGGTGACCCTCACATCGTTTGAAACTTATTGTTCTTGAACACATCAGATGACCGCTCTCCTTACACGTCAACCAATTTCTTGTTAAATGTTTCCTTAACGTGATTATTCTCATGCTCAAGTTTCTACTGAGTTTTAGTATGAATTAGGTGTGTTTCCCTCATTTGTGGGAGGTGCAAATATAGCGATTTCCCACAAAATAAGTTTATTCAACCATCAGCCAAGTAAAATAGTTTTGAACTACCCCCACAGTGAATACTATCAGCCGTAACTAGTTCAACTTTGGCACTACCTTTTATCCGTGGTCAAATCTAAAAAAGCCAATAGACTCATCGGAAATTAAAAAGCCACAATCTGAACAAGGTAGACACGAAAGTTCAGGTCGACGGTCTTGTAGCCTGATATTTTAAAAGACCCATCATAAACTGCAAATATGATTAACCAAGTAATCTTTATATACTGTTTCTGTAGACAATAAGTTTTCCTAATTAATATATGTATGACTGAATACACGAACTTAATGAAAACGATTCATTGCCTCTCGGAGTGATTTTACCTTCGTAAATATGAATAAATATTATCGCACAAACCGTCAAACTACGAAAATATTGCATATTTTATATTTGAACTATAAGCTCACAACACAACTTTAAAGCTCGTGATGCAGCTGAGAAAAATATCCATTGTATCTCTAAATTTCCGACTTGTTTTCACAAGTGAGAATGAGAAGAGAGAGGTATATATGAGAAGAAGGGAGGTGAAGAGACTGGTGAAGGAGAGTAAGAAGAAAGTGGATGAAGAGTTTGGGAGGAATCTGAATTTGAAATGGAAAGAAATTGTTTTGGAAGGATTTAAAGAAAGTAATTCAGTGTGAATGGGGATATAGTAGGGAAGTGAATGATAGGAATAATAGATTGTTGATGGAGAAGAGAGAAATTGAGGAGATAGAACGAGCACATTGAGGATTTGTACAATGTAGAGAGTGAGAGCAATGCGAGTACAAGTGGTTGGGAATGGCTGAGAGAAGAAGAGATGATAGGAGGGAGGAAGAGATCAGTAGAGCGGAAGTAGTGGAAGCAATGAAGATCAAGATGGGAAAGGCCCCAGGAATTGATGGAGTGTGTGGTGAAATGCTGACGTGTGGGGGTGAGATTGTTGTGGGGTGGATATGGAAGTTGTGTAGATTGGCTTGGGAAGAGGAAATGGTTCCAAAGGACTGGAAACCAGGTATAATTGTTTCTTTATACAAAGGAAAAGTGGAGAGAGAAGTATGTGGTAACCATAGGGGTATTTGCCTTCTTAGTGTGACTGGTAAAATATAGGGTAGAATACTCAGTGATAGGGTTAAGCATATGACAGAGGAGCTAGTTGGAGAAGAACAAGGGGGATTTAGGAAGGGAAAAGGGTGTGTAGATCAGATATTTGTTCTAAGATGTTTAGTGGAGAAGTATCTAGAGAAGGGGAAGATAGTGTATGCTGTCTTCATGGACTTGGAGAAAGCTTATGACAATAGATATGCAAGGTATGTGGAAGGTATGAAGAATATATGGGGTGCATGGGAAATTGTTGAATGCTGTGAAGAGTATGTACAGCCGACAGCAGAAGTTCGTCCCTCTTAGCGTGCGTGATACGAGCCTGTTGATCTGATAACACTGTATGAGATAGAGTTGACAGGTACGCTTTAAATGGCTAATATTAAAGAAATGTGTTCGGAGATAAGAACACATTCCCTAATGATAATATTAATTTGTAGCAGGTGGGATAATGTTATTGTGAAATGTTTGACACTGGTGTATGAAGATTCTTCGTTACGGACACAGACGCATAGGATTATTTGGACTGGACTGATGTTGCCAGCATGTATTATATGAAATATTATAGAACGATTGCAGTCCTAAAGGTGGGGTTGCAAGAAAACACTAATTACGATGTCAGTTACACACTAAACAAACACAGAAACTGACAGTTCGTGTTTCGCCAGTATGCGGTTTAGTTTTACAAGTTAAATCACTTCCTTTTCCGACCTCTCTCCCCACCCGTCTCTTCTCTTCCTAGTCATGCTCTGCCATCATCCACGTTTTATCGTTAATGCTGAATACCGTATGTCTGTAGATAAACTGTGGGAAACAATATAAAAGTGTCAAATGAGCTTCATTTCCTCCTCCATCGCTTGAAATGTTATCCATGAATATAAATGTTAGTAACATGAATAAATCATCACTGTGGTGGTTAGGAGACATTACTCGTCACATTATATAACATTTATATAACCATCGTTAATACAGTGCTCCAAATACACTCCGTCTCCACCCTCTCGCCGTCTCCTCCCCTCCCCCTTCCACTGTCTCCCCCCTCCCTTCCCCCCTCTACCAGTACCCCTTGTTTCTCTCCCTCAACACCCCCAACCCCTCCCAACGATTTCATTTAACTGACTCTGCTTGTTTACCTCCCTAACTAGATCGGTTCTTCATAATTTGAATACAGTTATTACCATTTACAGGACTTTGAGTCTTAATTGTAATGACATTATAAACACAATACTCGTGCATGTTATATTGCCAACTGTATTACACACAAGTAATCAAATTACTTACATAACAATATGTCCATCGTAACTATCAGTGTTCAATACCATCCCCCCCTTGTGGATTCCTTCCCTCCTCGCCTCCTTCCCGCTTTCTGTATCCCTCACTCCTCCCTTCACGTTACAACATATTTATCTGTGTCCCAGCTTGTAATATATGTAATCCCATCCCTCACCCAAAGTATTCCTGCTTCCATAATCCCCTCCCCCCCACACATTGTGTTCCGCACTAAAGTGAGACCTATGAGATACGTCTACTTATATATAATTTAAAACAATATGCCATCGACATACTTTGATCTGAACTCCCTCAACGCATGATCTTACAAGGTCAGAGAATGCAGTCAGCAAGATTATCCCTATCATTCCATTCCCATAGCTGCTTTGCATGGTTAGAACAAAAGGTAACGGAATGGCTGTCCGTCAGCGCCCTGAACATCTGTTCTGCAACTGCCGATATTATCGATACAGGAGTGACAAGGACTCGGATGGATAGGAAGCGAACCTTTACCATAATTAACCCTTACACCGCGACAATCTCATACTTCCACTTACATCTGCCTGCTGTCCGGGCTCATGACAAGCATATTCCGATAAGGGCTTAATCTACTCATCCAGAGGGGTATAATCCCCCTTCATCGTATATTACGATGATTATTGTAGCCAAATGTATGAGGATACAGCTTTTGTGACTATCATCTATTTTGCTATTTAATCGTAACTGAAGATCTACAAATTATCACCGAGAATACTGACAATACTTTTAAGAAAATATTTTCTGGATGCGTGTAGATCATACAACATCTATCTATCTATCTATCTATCTATCTATAGCCCGACGCCCTAATCCCGAAAGGGTTGTCGCAGACAAAACGCCTCCAAGTTGCTCTGTCACCCACCATTTGACTCCCCTCCCCCCAACTCAACCCCCCACCCCCATATATTCCTCTCAACTCCATCCCTCCACCTCATCCTCGGTCTACCCCTCCCTCTCCCTCCCTCCACCTCACCTACATACACTCTCTTAGTCAGTCTTTCATTCTCCATTCTCTCCACATGTCCAAACCACCTCAGTCATACAACATACGCAATGATTATTTTTCATTTTATACTTTCTTTGGTGAAAAGAAGGACGTTTGTGCTTCATATTTTATGTATGTTGGGATTTATAAAATAAGTGTAAGCAAGATATTAATGGCTAGAGGAGGAGAAATAAAATGATCATTAAACTGAGGCACTGACTGCCGTCCTTTGAACAGTTAATGCCTCTTGACCGCCATTGTCACGGTCATTATAATATTACACATTATTAAAGGATACTATACAAAAACATGACCCAAACATCGTTATGTTGTTCGATTCCCGAGACAAAAATGAAAAAGGGAGAGAACAAGACATTTGAAATGACAAGGGAGAGAAGTTGGGCAGGGTCAATATAATAACACGGTGGGGAGGGATTCGGAGTGTTGCAGGCTAGAAACAAAGGTTACTGGAAATGGGGGCGGAGGGAGGGGGGAGATGTGATGGAAACAGTGGAAGGGGGAGGGGAGGAGACGGCGAGGGGGTGGAGAGGGAGTGTATTTTGGGCACTGTAAGAACGATAGGTAAGTGTTACATAAATGATGAGAAATGTCTCAACCACCACAGTTACTAACATTTATATTCAAGTCATTGATAACACTTCAAGCGATGGAGGAAAAGAAACTCATTGACACTTTTATATTATTTCCCACAGTTTACCTACAGACATACGATTTTCAACATCAACGATAAAACGTGGATGATGGCAGAGCATGACTTGGAAGAGGAGAGACGGGTGGGGAGAGAGGTCGGAAAGGGAAGTGACAACTTATAAAACAAAATCGCATACTGGCGAAACACGAACTGGCAGTTTCTGTGTTTGTTTAGTGTGTAACTGACATCGTAATTAGTGTTTTCTTGCAACCTCACCTTTAAGACTGCAATCGTTCTATAATATTTCATATAATACTTGCTGGCAACATCAGTCCAGTCCAAGTAATCCTATGCGTCTGTGTCCGTAACGAAGAATCTTCATACACCAATGTCAAACATTTCACAACTTTATTATCCCACCTGCTGCAAATTAATATTATCATTAGAGAATGTGTTCTTATCTCCGAACACATTTCTTTAATATTAGCCATTTAAAGCGTACCTGTCAACTCTATCTCATACAGTGTTACCAGATCAACAGGCTCGTATCACGCACGCTAAGAGGGACGAACTTCTGCTGTCGGCTGTACAAAGGAGCTATGGCTACGGTGCGAGTGGATGGTGGGCTGATTGAGTTCTTTGGTCTCAATGTGGGACTGAAACAGGGTTGTGTGATGTCTCCATGGCTGTTTAATATATATATATATATATATATATATATATATATATATATATATATATATATATATATATATATATATATATATATATATATATATATATATATATATATATATGGATGGGGTTGTGAAGGAGGTGCAAGGTAGGGCAGTAGATGTAGGTATGGCTCTTATGAATGAGGGTGAGATTTGGAAGATTCCGGTGTTGCTGTTTGCTGATGATGGGAGTTGCAAGGTTTCGTGAATGAATTTGGGACTGTGTGTAGGATAAGGAAGCTGAAAGATAATGTAAACAAAAGTAAAGGTGTTTGAGAGGAATGAAGTCAAAGAATGCACATTGATGTTTTATGGTGAGGATGTGGAGAATGAGAGTGCATTCAAGTACTTGGGTAGTGTGATGAGTAAGGATAGAACTTTGGGGGATGAAGTGCGTGAAAGGGTACAGCAGGGAAGGAAGGTTGTTGGTTCACTGAAAGCAGTGATGAGAAATAAGGAGGTGAGTATGGAAGTTAAGAAGTCACTGCAGGATAGGATCGTGATCCCTACCCTGACGTAAGGAAGCGAGGCGTGGACCTTGCAAGAGGGGAACAAGTCAAGAGTGAGAGCAGTGGATGAGTTTCTTGAGAGGAGCATGTGGAGTGACATGGAGGGACAGGTTGACGAATGAAGAAATAAGGAACCTTGTGGGGAGCATGTGGATGTAGTTGAGAAAATTACGAGAAATACACTGAGGTGGTTTGCACATGTGGAGAGAATGGAGAATGAACGATTGACTATGTAGGTGAGGTGGAGGGAGGGAGATAGAGGGGAAGACCGAGGATGAGGTGGAGGAATGGAGTTGAGAGGTATATGTAGGAGAGGGGGGTGATTTGGGAGAGGGTAGTCTAATGCTGGGTGACAAAGCGACTTGGAGGCGTTTTGTCTGCGGCCACCCATTGCGGGATTAGGGCGTCGGGCTTTAGATATAAAGATAGATTGTTTTCACGACTCAAATGAATGGAAATTCTTCAGGCTTAAAACCCTACAATGACTGAATCGATTTCACTCTATGTTTTACCTCATCTGGCCTGGAAACTGTTTTTTTTTTCGATAAGAAATTTTATCACCCTCAATAATGTTTCCTGAATTGTAGATACAATTGTTACGGTTACCCAGCTAATTTAGAGTACTTTTGTAGAAGTATGATTTTTAGTGTTTTCGCCTTCAACTATGCTGTTTTTAGCATTAATCAAATGACCTCCTTCTTAACGTAAAAATCCAAACAATTTCCAGACGACATTAATACTTACTGTATTAATGTCGTCTGGAAATTCAGTGTTACTTCATCTGACATTTTCTGTAGCTCATGCATATTTAGTTGGTTTCGCTCTCAGTGTAGCTGGTTTTATCATGACTCAAATAACTCTTATTCTAACGTCAAAATGCAGATAATCTCCAGACGACATTAATACATTTCACACAGTGCTCCTTCAACCTGGATTTTTTGTAGGAGTCATTCACTATATGTCCATGGATATGAGGAATTAAGTTGTAAATGGTGATTAATTATATATCACAGTGTTGCGGCAGTTTGTAATTTATCGTACAAATTTAAGGATGAGAGTCAAAAGCTCATCAATATTGCTCCTCACGAGGTGTCAGTTCCACGAACGTTCATAGAGTGTAAAAATTCATTATTACTATTATTTTTTATAATCACTCATTCTTTGGTACTCGCTTGTTTCGGTGGCCATCACATCATTTGAAACTTATTGTTCTTAAACCCTCAGATGACAGCTCTCCTTACTTATATATCAATTTCATGTAAAATATTTCCTTAATGTGATTTTTCTCATGTTCACAAGTTTCTGATATTTTTGTATGAATTAGGTGCTTTTCACAATCAATATTTAGAAAATTTGTGGAAGTTGCATACTTGGCGTTTTCGCCAAACAATACGTTAAGTCCACTCCCATAGTAAATACTCTCAATCGTAACTAGTTCACCTTTGGCAATAACTTCTATCCGTGACATCAGTTCTAAGAAAGTAAACAGACCTTGGAAATTAGAAATCCACATAATCTGAACTAGGCAGACACGACAGTTCAGGTCGACGCTCCTGCAGCCTGATTTTTTCCTAGACCCATCATGAACAATAAAACGGCGAATATGATGAACGAAGTAATATTTACATATTGCATATCTCCGTACGGCTATACGCTTTTGCGAATAATGAAAATATGATAATGAATAAACGAATTCCATGTACACGATTCATTGCCTCTGGGAGTGATTTTAATTTCGTAAATATGAATAATGATATCACACGAACCGTCAAACTGCGAAAATATTGCATATTTTATATTTAAAGTCAAGGCACAGAATACCACTTTAGAGCTTTTAAGATGCAGATAAAAAATATCCATTGTACCTAAAAATTTCCGAGTTTTTTTTCACGTCTAATGAATGGAAACAGGCTTCAAACCCTCAAATGGCTGCATTCTTTACATGTGAATCGAATTCACCCTATGTATTTCCTCATCTAGCATTGTAACTGATTTCTTTCGATAAGAAATTTTATCACCAAAAATGTTTCCTGAGTTGTAGATACAATTGTGACTGTTTCCCAAATAATTTAGAAAACATTTGTGGATGTTGCATTTTTACTGATTTCGTCATCAACTATGAGGTTTTCAGCATTACTCAAATCAACTTCCTTACGTAAAAATCCAATCCAGTCGACAATTAGGCAGTAAATTCAGTGTTCTTTCATTCGGCATTATTTTTTTTTTTTTTTTTTGCTCATGCTTATTTAAAGTTTTCTCTGTTTTTAAAATGACTTGTCACGAGGTTTCAGTTTTGAGAGATTTTACCTAAGGAAATGTGGCTTATGGTGTTACACATAGTGCGTGAAAATTATCATTAATAACCTTTTTTGAAAAACACTCGATCGAAGATTCTCGCTTGTTTCGGTGACCCTCACATCATTTGAACCTTATTGTTCTTAAACAAATCAGATGACAGGTCTCCTTACGTGTCAATCAGTTTCTTATTAAATTCTTCCTAAATGTTAATCTTTTCTTGCTCAGAAATGCCTACTGAGCTATCACTTGAATTAGGTGTATTTGCCAATTAATATTCAGAACATTTGTGGAAGTTGCATATATAGCGATTTCACACAAAAATACGTTTATTAAGCCAACACTCAAGTAAAGCGTTTTGGACTACCCCCTAAGTGATTCTATCAGCCGTAACTACTTCTTTGGCATTCTCTTTTATCCTTGAGGTCAGTTACAAAAGCCAATAGACTCATCGGAAATTACAATATCCTAGATAATCTGAACAAGGCAGACACGACAGTTAAGGTCGACGCTCCTGCAGCCTAATTTTTTCCTAGACCTATTATGAGCAATAAAACTGCGAATATGATGAACCATATAATTTTTTTATATTGTATATCTCAGTACGGGTATACATTTTTCCTAATAATGAATACATGATAATGAATAAACGATCTTCATGGAAACGATTCAGGCTTATGTTGTTACACGAACCTTCACAGTGTGTAAAAATTGATCATTATTAACCTTCTTTGAAAAACACTCGGTCGAAGCTTCTACCTTGTTTCGGAGACCCTCACATCATTTGAAACTTATTGTTCCTAAACACACCAGATGACAACTCTCCTTAAGTGTCAATCAATTTCTTGTTAAATGTTTCCTAAACGTGATTTTTTTCATGTGCACGTGTCTACTGACTTAAAACTCAAGTGTTTCCCAATTAATATTCAGAAAGTTTCTGGGAGGTGCATGTATAGCGATTTCCCACAAAATATATTTATTCAGCCATCAGCCAAGTAAAATAGTTTTGATCTACCCCCAAAGTGAATTCTATCAGCCGTAACTAGTTCAACTTTGGCTCTACGTTGTATCCGTGAAGTCCATTCTAAAAAGACAAAACACTCATCGGAAATTAAAAATCCGTCTTTTTTTTGTAATTGACCACGGATAAAAGAAAGTGCCAAATGTGAACTAGTTACGGCTGATGCCATTCACTTAGGGGGTTGTTCAAAACGATTCGACTGGATTGTTGGCTAAATAAACGCTAAATATGCAACTTCCACAAATGTTCTGAATATTAATTTGGAAACACACCTAACTCAAGCGAAAGCTCAGAAGACATATGTGAGCAAGAGAAATTTAACATTTAGAAAACATTTAATAAGAAATTAAGACGTAAGTCGAGCTGTCATCTGAAGTGTTTAAGAACAATGTTTCAAATGAGGTGAAGGTAACAGAAATAAGCGAGAATCTTGGAATGAGATGTTTTTCAAAATAGGTTAATAATGATAAAGAATTTTTACAACCTGTGAAGGTTCGTGTAACACCATAAGCCACATTTCCTTACGTAAAATCTCTCAAAACTGCAACCTCGTGACAAGAAATATGGATGAGGTTTTCATCAGAACACTGAGTGAATTATTTTAATGTCCTTTAGAGATTGCTTGCATTTTGAAGTTAGGAAGAGGGTCATTTGAGTCATGCTAAAAACATTTTAATATGCATAACAGCTATAAAAAATGCCGAATGATGGAACACTGAAAATACGGTCTTAATGTCGACTTAATAGTTTGGATTTTTTTGTAAGGTGATTTAAGTAATGCTGAAAACAGTTGATGGCGAAAACACTAAAATTACAAAACCCACAAATGTTTTCTAAATTTTCTGGGAAGCAGTCAAAATCGTATCTGCAATTCAGGAATCATTTTTGAGGGTGATAAAATTTTTTACCGAAAGAAATCAGTTACAAGGCTAGATGTAAAGTGAAATCTATTCACATATAAAGATTGCAGCCATTTGAGTTTTTTAATCCTAACGAGTTTCCATTCATTACAGACGTGAAAAAAACTCGGAAATTTTGAGCTACAGTAGATATTTTTTATCTGTATCGAGCTCAAAAGTTGTATTCTGTGCCAAGGCTTCAATTATAAAATATGCAATATTTTCGCAGTTTGACGGTTCGTGTGATATCATTATTCATATTTACGATGGTAAAATGACTCCTAGAGGCAATAAATCGGTTAGATGAAGATCGTTTATTCATTCATATATTCATCATATTCGCTGTTTTATTGTTCATGATGGGCCTAGGAAAAAATCAGGCTGCAGGAGCGTCGACCTGAACTTTCATGTCTGCCTGGTTGAGATCATGTGGATTTTTAATTTCTGATAGGTCTATTTGCTTTTTTAAAACAGAGGTAATGGATGGAAGTTATTACCAAAGGTGAACTAGTTACGGCTGATAGTAGTCACTTTGGGTTTATTTCAAAACTATTTTACTGAGTTGATGGCTGACTAAAGGTATTTTGTGGGGATATCGCAATATATGAAACTCTCACAAATGTTCTGACTATTGATTGGGAAACACGCCTAATTCATATCAAAAGTCAGTACACATGAGCATGAGGTAAATCAAGTTTAGGAAACATTTAACAAGAAATTGATTGACATGTAAGGAGAGCTGTCATCTGATGTGTTTAAGAACAATAAGTTTATAATGATTTGAGGGGCACCGAAAGAAGCGAGAACTTTCAAATGAGTGTTTTTCACAAAAAGGTTAAAAATGATAAAAAATTTCTACACCCTCTGAAGGTTCGTTTAACACCATAAGCCATATTTACCTATGTAAAAGTCCTCAAAACTGAAACCTTTTGACAAGAAATATTGATGAGCTTTGGATTCACATCTATAATTTTATACGAAAAAGTACATGTAACACCATTAGCCAAATTTCCTTAGATAAAATCTCAAAAATGAAACCTCGTGAGAAGAAACTTTGATGAGGTTTTGATTCTCATCTATAATTTTATACGATAAAGTACAAACTTTCGCAATACTGTGATATATAGTTAATTACCATTTACAACAATTAATTCCTCATCTCCGTGAACATATAGTGCTTGACACCTACAAAAAATCCAGGTTGAAGGAACACTGTGTGATCTGTATTAATGTCGTTTGGAGATTGTTTGCAATATGAAGTTAGGAAGAGGGTCATTTGAGTCTTGTTAAAAAAAAAAAAAAAAGGTTGAGGGCGAAAACTTTAAATATGCATTACAGTTAGAAAAATATGCCGAATAAAGAAACACTGAATTTACTGTCTTAATATCGACTGGAAACTGTTTGGATTTTTACTTAAAGAAGGTGATTTGAGTAATGACGAAAACCTCATAGTTAAAATGGTGAAAACAATAAAAATGCAACATTCACAAACGTTCTCTAAATTATCTGGGAAACAGTCAAAATTGTATCTACAATTCAGGAAACATTTACGAGGGTGATAAAGTTTCTTATCGAAAGAAATTAGTTACAAAGCTAGACGAGGTAATCCGCAGGGTGAAATCGATTAACGTGTATAGAATGCAGCCATTTGAGGGTTTCAAGGTTAATGAGTTTCCATTCATTAGAGACATGAAAACATTCATTCATTCATTCATTGCCAGACGCCATGTATCCCAAACGGGGTGGCCAACGGCTTAGAGTTAATTGTTTTACAGGGAGGGGCACTAATCCTCCACCAACCCCACTTGACACGTAGGGGTGCCAACAGCATCTGGTGTTCCCAGGGTGGTCACCATCCAAGTACTAACCAGACCCAACAACTCGGAAATTTAGGGTTACAATAGATATTTTTTTTATCTGCATTTTAAAACCTCTAAAGTGATTTTCTGTGCCTAGAGTTTTAATGTAAAATATGCAATATTTTCGCAGTTTGTTCGTGTGATATTATTCATATTTACAAAGGTAAAATCACTCCGAGAGGCAATGAATCGTTGACATGAAGATTCTTTATTCATTATCATATATCCATTATTCGGAAAAACGTCTAACCGTACTGAGATATACAATATATAAACATTACTTGTTTCATCATATTCGCAGATTTATTGTTCATGATGTCTAGGAAAAAAATAAGGCTGCAGGAGCGTCGACCTGAACTGTCGTGTCTGCCTTGTTCAGATGTGTATATTTAGTTTCCGATGTCTATTGGCTTTTTTACAATTGACCACTGATAAAAGGTAGTGCCAAAGTTGAACTAGTTACAGCTGATGGTATTTACTTTGGGGATAGTTCAAAACTATTTTACTGGGATGATGGCTAAATAAACTTATTTTGTGGGGAAATAGCTATATATGCAACTCTCACAAATGTTCTGAATATTAATTGGGAAACACGACTAATTCATACCAAAACAATATACACGTGTGCATGAGAAAAATCACGTTTAGGAAACATTTAACAAGAAATTGATTGACACGTAAGGAGAGCTGTCATCTGATCTGTTTTAGAACAAAAAGTTTCAAATGATGTGAAGGTAAACGAAAAAAGCGAGGAGCTTAGAACGAGAGTTTTTCAAAAAAGATATTTAAAGATCAAGAATTTTTGCACACTATGACGGTTCGTGTAACAACATAAGCCACATTTCCTTAACCTCGTGAGAAGAATTATTGATGAGCTTTTGACTCTTCTCTATAAATTTATACGATAATGTACAAACACTGTGGCAATACCGAGATATATTATTAATTACTATTAATAACTTAATTCACCATATCCGGGGACATATAGTGCATGAAACCTACAATTCAGGTTGATGGAACACTGAGTGAACTGTATTAATGTCCCTTGGAGATTGTTTGGATGTCATTTGGGTGATGCTAAAAAAAACAGCTAAATTGAGAGTATAAACTCTAAATATGCATGACAGCTAAAAAAAATGCCGGATGAAGGAACTCTGAATTTACTGATTAATGTCGTCTGGTAATTGTTTGCATAATTACGTTAAGACGGAGATTTGAAGAAAACCTAAAAACCTCATAGTTGAAGGCGAAAACACTAAAAATGCATCGAAAGTACTCTAACTTAGCTGGGAAACAGTCACATTTTTATCTACAATTCAGGAAATATTTTTGATGGTGAAATTTCTCATCGAAAATATCAGTCACCAGGCTAGATGAGGTAATGCGTAGAGCGAAATCGATTCACAGATATAGACTGCAGTCATTATAGGGTTTTAATCCTGAAGGATGTCCATTGATTAGAGTCGTGGAAACAACTCGGAAATTTAGAGATACAATGGATATTTATTTCATCTGCATCAGAAAAGTTTTAAAGCGGTGTTCTGAGCTTAGTGGAAATATGAAATATGCAATATATTCGCAGGTTGACGGTTCTTGCGATATCATTATTCATATTTACGAATGTAAAATCATTCCGATAGACAATGAATCGTTTACATAATGATCGTGTATTCATTATCATTTATACATTATTTGGAAAAACTTATTGCCTATGAGATATACAATAAATAAACATTAATTGGTTCTTCATATTAGCAGTATTATTTTTCATGATGGGTCTTTGAAAAAATCAGTCTGCAGGAGCGTGGACCTGAACTTTCGTGTCTGCCTTGATCATATTATGTGAAAATGTTATTTCCGATGAGTCTATTGGCTTTTTTAGGATTGACTTCACGTATAAAAGGTAGTGCCAAAGTTGAACTAGCTACGGCTGATAGTATTCAGTTTGGGTTGTTTAAAACTATTTTACTGAGCTGATAGCTCACTAAAGGTATTTTGTGGGGAAATCGTAATATATACAACTCACAAATGCTCTATTGATTGGGAAACACGCCTAATTCATATCAAAACTCAGTAGACATGTGAGCATGAGAAAAATCACGTTTAGGAAACATTTAAGAAGAAATTGATTGACAGGTAAGGAGAGCTTTCGTCTGATGTGTGTAAGAACAATGTTTCAAATGATTTGAGGGTCACCGAAAGAAACGAGAACCTTCAAATAAGCGTTTTTCAAAAAAGTTTAACAATGATAAAGAATTTTTTCACCCTACGAAGGTTCGTGTAACACCATTAGCCACATTTACTTATGTAAAATCTCTCAAAACTGAAACCTCGTGACAGGAAATATTGATGAGGTTTTGGTATTCATCTATAATTTTATGCGAAAAAGTACAAACTGTCGCAATACCGAGATACATAATTAATTACCATTTACAACAATTAATTCCTCATCTCCGTGAACATGTATTGCTTGACACCTACAAAAAATCCAGGTTGAAGGAACACTGAGTAAACTGTATTAATGTAGTTTGGAGATTGTTTGCAATTTGAAGTTAGGAAGACGGTCATTTGTTAAAAAAAAAAGGTTAATTGAGGGAGAAAACTTTAAATATGCATTACAGTTAGAAAAATATGCCGAATGAAGGAACACTGAATTTACTGTCTTAATGTCGACTGG
This sequence comes from Coenobita brevimanus, assembly GCF_032717465.1. NCBI lineage: Eukaryota > Metazoa > Arthropoda > Malacostraca > Decapoda > Coenobitidae > Coenobita > Coenobita brevimanus. The sequence continues at coordinate 12,081 of NW_027644724.1, read as the reverse complement.
AAACTTTTTGCATTTTTACGTAAGGAAGGTGATTTGAGTAATGATGAAAACCTCATAGTTAATGGCGAAAACAATAAAAATGCAACATCCACAAATGTTCTCTAAATTATCTGGGAAACAGTCAAAATTGTATCTACAAGTCAGGAAATATTTTTGAGGGTGATAAAGTTTCTTATCGAAAGAAATTAGTTACAAAGCTAGATGAGGTAATCGGTAGGGTGAAATCGATTCACATGTAAAAAATGCAGCCATTTGAGGGTTTCAAGCCTAACGATTTTCCATTCATTAGAGACGCGAAAGCAACTCGGATATTTTGAGTTACAATGGATATATATATATTTTTTTTTATCTGCATTTGATATGGTGTGTGGAAGAGAAGACGGAGGGGAGTGCAAGGAACAGCGTGGTGGACTGAAGTGAAACAGGCTGTGGCACAAAAGAAGAAAGCATACAATGAATGGATGAAAAATAGAGGCGTTGAAGAAGTTGAGAGGCGGAAGAGAGAGTTATATGTAGAAAGAAAGAGGTGAAAAGATTAGTAAGAGAGAGTATGAAGAGAGTGGATGAGGAATTTGGAAGGAATTTGAGTGTAAAGTGGAGGGACTGTAAGAAAATGTTCTGGAAAGAGGTGAAAAGAGTAAGACAGGGTGGAAGTGAAGTTAGTAGGGGAGTGAAAGATAAAAATCGTAGATTACTAGTGAAGAAGGGAGAAAAAGTGAGCAGATGGAGAGAACACTTTAAGGATTTGTTGAACGTAGAGGATGGAAGTAATGCGAGTATAAGTGGCTGGGGAATGGCTGGGAGAAGGAGGGAGGTGACAAGACAGGAAGAAATCAGTAGGATAGAAGTTGTGGGAGCAATGAAGAAAGTTAAATCGGGGAAAGCCCCAGGAATTGATGGAGTGTGTGGTGAAATGCTGAAGCATGGGGGAGAGATAGTAGTAGAATGGATGTGGAAGATGTGCAGATTGGCCTGGGAGGAAGGTAGAGTCCCGGAGGATTGGAAGTCAGGTATAATTATTCCCTTGTACAAAGGAAAAGGGGAAAAAGAAGTGTGTGGTAATCATAGGGGCATTTGTCTTCTTAGTATAATAGGAAAAGTGTATGGTAGGATACTTATTGACAGAGTTAGAGAAAGAACAGAGAAATTAGTTGGAGAAGAACAGGGAGGCTTTAGGAAGGGAAGAGGTTGTGTAGATCAGATATTCTTTCTTAGATCTTCAGTGGAAAAGTTTCTAGAGAATGGAAAGAAGTTGTATGCGGCTTTCATGGATTTGGAGAAAGCATATGACAGGGTGGATAGACAAGGATTGTGGAAAGTGTTAAGAATATATGGAGTAGATGGGAAGTTGCTGAATGCTGTGAAGAGTATGTACGATGGTGCGAAGGCTGCAGTGCGTGTGGATGGTGAACTAAGTGAATTTTTCTCTTTGAAAGTTGGTTTGAAACAGGGATGTGTCATGTCCCCCATGGTTGTTCAATCTGTACATGGATGGGGTAATAAAAGAGGTACAGTTGGCCGCACTCCCGCGAGGGCCACCTTAGTGTTGGCAACGCTGGCCGAGATAGTAACCGCGAATCATTAGTAGTGAGCTCTGATCGAAGCATTCACAGGACTGAGGGAGGGAGCGGGTTTGAGGTGGGTAGGTGGGTGCCTGTACACGAGAGGCGAGATATGACGATTGTTGAGGCGACAGAAAAGTGTAATATTTATTAAAAGATTTTTTTTTTTTTCGGTGTTACTTTTGCCATCATGAAAAGTAAAAAGATCAACTTTAAATATTATACTGCAAAACAAAGACAACCGATCAAGATTCATAATTGTAGACTTTAATCGTATTTTATTTTATTGTCGTTTCCAAGCAATGGACGCTGTAAAATACAGACAAAAACGGCCTGAAAATAATGAATCAGAATGCTGTTTATTAATCACCTGTAACAAATGTAAGTAACTTCATCCGGAATGTGGCAGCTGCTGACACCACTGGCACATATCAACATCGCCCATATCTAGCGTTACGTAACAAGCAGTTTAAAATCGCATCGTTGCGTCATCGCATCGTGGAGTTATCAGGGCTCCCATTGACCTTCACATGATAGCAGATTAAATATATATATATATATATATATATATATATATATATATATATATATATATATATATATATATATATAGAGAGAGAGAGAGAGAGAGAGAGAGAGAGAGAGAGAGAGAGAGAGAGAGAGAGAGAGAGAGAGAGAGCAAGAGAGAGAGAGAGAGAGAGAGAGAGAGAGAGAGAGAGAGAGAGAGAGAGATCACAAATTGTTTAAAGCCTCATTGGTCAAGACGCCCATAATTTCATTTTTACAAACAACCATCTGTTGCCATCGTGTCCGTGCCTCTTTGCCTATCTCGTACTATGTAAATTTTTACATAGCAAAATCTGACTATAGCATTTAGCGTTTAGTATCATTAATCAGAATGTAGAAAAAATAGTAAGGTAAAAGAGTGATACAGCATCCCTAAATGCGGTGTTTGTTGTTGGGTGTTAGGAAACGCTTGATAAGGAGGATACGGAGGTGTGTGCTAGGGGTGTCAGCAATTACCGCATGCAGTATTAAGGATTCACATTTGCTATATTCAATAGCATTATGCTTTATGGTTTCCAAGCATTAACTGTGCCACTTTTCACAGCGGTAATAACTTGACAATAAAGGTATTAAAATATATATGATTTGTTACCAGGTATTGTAGATTTTTATTATATATAGCTTCCAGCCTTCCACTCATCTGTTTCAGACGTCATCCCTCACCTCTCATGCATAGGTATCCCCCCACTCTCCTCAAACCCCCTTCCTCCCCCCCAAACTCTCTCTGTACGACTCTGTCTTACTGGCTATGGATGCTTCGAACGCATCTCTCTACTAGTGTTTCAGAGTCAATATCTTGGCCAGCGTTGACAACGCTGTGGCCCTCGCGGGAGTGCGGCCAGCTGTACAAGGTAGGGTAGTGGATGTTGGAGTGGCCCTGGTGAGAGAGGATAGTGTTTGGAAACTCCTTGTACTGTTGTTTGCAGATGATACTGTGTTGTTGAGTGAAGACGAAGGGGAGCTGCAAGGCTTGGTGGATGAGTTTGGGAGTGTAAGAAACGGAATCTAAAGGTGAATGTAGGGAAGAGTAAAGTGATGGTCTTTGAGAGAGGTGAAGTCAGTGAATGTACAGCGAGATTGGATGGTGAGGAATTGGAAAATATGAGTACGTTTAAGTACTTGGATAGTGTGATGAGTAAGGATGGAGGTTTGGAGGGTGAAGTGCGTGAAAGGGTACAGCAGGGAAGAAAGGTTGCTGGTTCTTTGAATGTAGTGATAAGAAACAGGGAAGTGAGCATGGAAGTGAAAAAGTTACTACATATTAAAATATATATGATTTGTTACCAAGTATTGTAGATTTTTATTATATATAGCTTCCAGCCTTCCACTCATCTGTTGTGATACCAACTCTAACGTACGGAAGTGAAGTTTGGACGTTGTTGGAAGGACACAAGTCAAGAATGAGAGCAGTGGAAATGAGTTATTTAAGAGGAGCCTGTGGAGTCACATGGAGAGACAGGCTGACGAATGAGGATATAAAGGAGCGTTGTGGTGTTGATGTGGATGTGATAGGAAGCGTTATGAGGAACACACTGAGGTGGTTTGGCCATGTGGAGAGGATGGAGGGTGAAAGACTTAAGAAAAGAGTGTATGTGATAGAGGTGGAGGGGGGAAGAGGGAGGGGGAGGTCGATGATGAGATGGAGGGATGGGGTGGAGAGGTATATGAGAGAGGGGGGTGAGTTGGTAGCAGGGCAGTGAAATGGCGGGGGACAGAGCGACTTGGAGGCGATTTATTTGTTTGTGGCCACCCCAAACGTGATTGAAGCGTCTGACAATAGATAGATAGATTTTAAATGCTCTAAACTGATATTCTGTGCCTAGTTTTAATAAAAAAATATACAATATTTTCGCAGTTCGACGGTTCGTGTGATTCCATTATTCATATTGACGATGTTAAAATTACTCCGAGAGGCAATGAATCGTTAATATGAAGATTGTTTATTCATTATCATATATCCGTACTGACATATACAACATATAAACATTACTTGGTTCCTCATATTCGCAGACTTATTGTTCATGATGACTCTAGGAAAAAATAAGGATGTAGCAGCGTCTACGTGAACTGTCGTGTCTGCCTAGTTCAGATTATGTGGATTTTTAATTTCCGATGTCTATTTGCTTTTTCAGAACTGACGTCACGGATGGAAGTTATTGCCAAAGGTGATAGTATTCGCTTTGAGAGTAGTTCAAAACTATTTTACTTGGCTGATGGCTGACCAAACGTATTTTTTTGGCAAAAAAGCTAAATATGCAACTTCCACAAATGTTCTGAATATTGATTGGGAAACAGACCTAATTCATACCAAAACTCACCGAAAACTTGTAAGCATGAGGAAAATCACGTTTAGGAAATATTATATATGAAATTGAATGACACGTAAGGAGAGCTGTCATCTGGTGTTTAAGAACAATAAGCTTCAAATGTGATGGTTAACGAAACTAGCGAGTAATTTAGAATGTTAAAAAAAAAAAAAAAATGATAAAGAATTTTACACTCTATGAAGGTTCGTGGAACACTATTAGCCACATTTACTGAAACATCAGAAGGAGGAAGGTCTATAAGCTTTTGAATATGATATAGAAATTTGTACTATAAATTATAAACTGTCGCAATACCGAGATATATAATTAATCACCATTTAACTTAATTTCTCATATCCATGAACATGTAGTGAATGACGCCTACAAAAAATCCAGGTTGAAGGAGCAGAGTGAAATGTATTAATGACGTCTGGAGATTGTTTGCATTTTGATGTTAGTAAGAGGGTCATTTGAGTCATGCTGAAAACAGCAAAACATGGCGAAAACACTAGATATCCATTACAGCTATTAAAAATGGAGGATGAAGTATTAATGTCGTCTGGAAATTGTTTGGACTTTTACGTTAAGGTCAATTGAGAAGTGCTAAAACCTTCATAGTTGAAGGCGAAAACTGAAAATGCGACTTCCACGAAAGTACTCCAAATTAGCTGGGAAACAGTCGCATTTTTTCTCTACAATTCAGGAAACATTTTTGAGGGTGATGAAATTTTTATCGAAAAAATTCGGTTACCAGGCTAGATGAGGTAATGCGTAGAGTGAAATCGATTGACAGATAAAGACTAGAGGAATTTAAGGGTTTTGAGCATTAAGAATTTCCATTGATTAGGGTCCTGAAAACAACTAGGAAATTTAGAGATACAATGGATATTTTTTCCATCTGCATCTCAAGACTTTTAAAGTGATGTTCTGAGCTTAGAGTTCAAATATGCAATATTTTCGCAGGTTGACGGTTCGTGCGGTATCATTATTCATATTTACGAAGGTAAAATGACTCCGAGATGCAATGAATTGTTTACATAAACATCGTTTATTTTATTATCATGTATTCATTATTCGGAAAAATGTATAGCCGTTCTGAGATATACAATATATAAAAATTATTTGAGTCGTCATATTAGCCGTTTTATTGCTCATGATCGGTCTAGGAAAAAATTTACTGTCGTGTCTGCCTTGTTCAGATTATCTGGGATATTTAATTTCCGATGAGTCTATTGGCTTTTTTTATAACTGACCACGGATAAAAGAAAGTGCCAGAGGTGAACTAGTTACGGCTGATAGCATTCACTTATGGGTAGTTCAAAACGATTTTACTGGAGTGTTGGCTAAATAAACGCATTTTTGGGCGAAATCGCTAAATATGCAACTACCACAAATGTTCTGAATATTAATTGGGAAACACACCTACCGGTTATTTAAGCGAAAGCTCAGTAGACATGTGGGCAAGAAAAAATTAACATTTTGGAAACATTTAATAAGAAATTGATTGAAACGTAAGTCGAGCTCTCATCTGAAGTGTTTCAGAACAATAAGTTTCAGATGATGTGAGGGTAACAGAAAGAAGCGAGAAACTTCGAATGAGTGTTTTTCAAAAAAGGTTAATAATGATAAAAGAATTTTTACACCCTATGAAGGTTCGTGTAACACCATAAGCCAAATTTCCTTAGGTAAAATCTCTCAAAACTGCAACCTAGTGACAAGAAATATTGATGATTTTTTGATCCTCATCTATATTCTTATACGATAAAGTAGAAACTGTCGCAATACCGCGATACATAATTAATTACCATTTACAACAAATCATTCCAAATCTTCGTGGACATAAAGTGCTTTACAAAAAATAATCCAGGATGAAGGAACACTGAGTGAACTGTTTTAATGTCGTTTGGAGATTGTTTGCATTTTGAAGTTAGGAAGAGGGTCATTTGAGTCATGCTAAAAATATCTTAATCAAGGGCGAATACTTTAAATATGCATAATATCTATAAAAAATGACGATTGAAAACACTGAAAATACGGTCTTAATGTCGACTGGAAACTCATTGGATTTTTACGTAAGGAAGGTGATTTGAGTAATGCTGAAAACCTCATAGTTGATGGCGAAAACACTAAAAATGCAACATCCACAAATGTTTTCTAAATTATCTGGGAAACAGTCACAATTGTATCTGCAATTCAGGAAACATTTTTGAGCGTGATAAAATTTCTTATCGAAAGAAATCAATTACAAGGCTAGATGAGGTAATACGTGGAGTGAAATCGTTTCACATGTAAAGATTGCAGCCATTTGAGTTTTTCAAGCCTAACGAGTTTCCATTCATTACAGACGTGAAAAAAACCTCGGAAATTTTGAGCTACAGTAGATATTTTTTATTATCTGAATCTTAAGAGCTGAAAAGTGGTATTCTGTGCCAAGAGTTCAAATATAAAATATGTAATATTTTCGCCGCTTAACGGTTAGTGTGATCATTATTCATATTTACGAGGGTAAAATGACTCCGAGAGGCAATGAATCGGTTACATGAAGATCGTTTATTCATTATCATATGTTCGGTACTCGGAAAACCGTATAGCCATACTGAGATATACAATTTATAAACATTACTTGTTTCATTATATTAGCCTTTTTATTGTTCATGATGGGTCTAGGAAAAAATCAGTCTGCAGGAGCGTCGATTTGAACTGTTGTGTCTGCCTAGTTCAGTTTATATGGATTTTTAATTTCCGATAAGTCTATTTCCTTTTTTAAAACAGAGGTAACTGATGGAAGTTTTTGCCAAAGGTGAACTAGGTACGGCTGATAGTATTCACTTTGGGGTTAGTTCAAAACTATTTTACTGAGCTGAAGGCTGACTAAAGGTATTTTGTGGGGAAATCGCTATATATGCAACTCTCACAAATGTTCTGACTGTTGATTGGGAAACACGCGTAATTCATACCAAAACTCAGTAGACACATGTGAGCATGAGAAAAATCACGTTTAGAAAATATTTAACAAGAAATTGATTGACACGTAAGGAGAGCTGTCGTCTGATTTGTTTAAGAACAATAAGTTTCAAATCATTTGAGGGTTACCGAAAGAAGCAAGAAACTTCGAACGACTGTTTTTCAAAAAAGGTTAATAGATTAACAATTTTTACACACTATGAAGATTCGTGTAACAACACAAGCCACATTTCCTTAGCATCGACCTGAACTGTCGTGTCTGCCTTGTTCAGATTATCTGGGATATTTAAATTCGGATGAGTCTATTGGCTTTTTTGTAACTGACCACGGATAAAAGAAAGTGCCAAAAGTGAACTACTTACGACTGATAGCATTCACTTAGGTGGTAGTTCGAAACGATTTTACTGGAGTGTGTGTGGAATGAACGCATTTTTGGGCGAAATCGTTAAATATTAGACTTCCACAAATATTCTGAATATTAATTGGAAAACACACCTACCGGTAATTTAAGCGAAAGCTCAGTAGACATATGAGCAAGAAAAACTTAATATTTAGGAAACATTTAATAAGAAATTGATTGAAACGTAAGTCGAGCTGTCATCTGAAGTGTTTAAGAATGTTTCGAATGATGTGAGGGTAACAGAAATAAGCAAGAAACTTCGAATGAATGTTTTTCAAAAAAGGTTAATAATGATAAAGAATTGTTACACTCTATGAAGGTTCGTGTAACACCATAAGCCAAATTTCCTTAGATAAAAACTCTCAAAACTGCAACCTCGTGACAAGAAATATTGATGAGGTTTTGATCATCTATATTTTTATACGATAATATACAAACACTGTCGAAATGCAGTGATACATAAATAATTACCATTTACAACAAATCATTCCAAATCTCCGTGGACATAAAGTGCTTGACACAAAAAATATCGAGGGTGAAGGAACACTGAACTGTTTTAATGTCGTTTGGAGATTGTTTGCATTTTAAAGTTAGGAAGAGGGTCATTTGAGTCAAAAATATCTTAATTAAGGGCGAATACTTTGAATATCCATAACATCTATAAAAAATGACGAATGAACACTGAAAATACGGTCTTAATGTCGACTGGAAACTGCTTGGATTTTTACGTAAGGAAGGTGATTTGAGTAATCCTGAAAATCTCATAGTTGATGGTGAAAACACTAAAAATGCAACATCCACAAATGTTTTTTAAATTATCTGGGAAACAGTAACAATTGAATCTGCAATTCAGGAAACATTTTTGAGGGTGATTAAAATTCTTATCGAAAGAAATCAGTTCCAAGGCTAGATGAGGTAATACGTAGAGTGAAATCGATTCACAAGTAAAGATTGCAGCCATTTGAGTTTTTTAAGCCTAAAGAGTTTCCATTCATTAAAAAAGTGAAAAAAACTCGGAAATTTTGAGCTACAATAGATATTTTTTATTATCTGAATGTTAAGAGCTCTAAAGTGGTATTCTGTGCCAAGAGTTCAAATACAAAATATGCAATATTTTCGCAGTTTGACGGTTCGTGTGATATCAATATTCATATTTAATAAGGCAAAATCACTCCGAGAGGCAATGAATCGTTTACTTGGATTGTTTATTCTTTGTCATATATCCATTATTCGGAAAGACTTATAGCCGTACTGAGATATACAATATATAAACATTACTTGGTTCATCATATTCGCAGACTTATTGTTCACGATGGGTCTAGGAAAAATAAGGCTGCAGGAGCTTCGACTTGAACGGTCGTGTCTGCCAAGTTCAGATTATGTGGATTTGTAATTTCCAATGTCTATTTGCTTTTTTAGAACTGACGTCACTGATAGAAGTTATTGCCAAAGGTGAACTAGTTACTGCTGATAGTATTCACTTTGGAAGTAGTTCAAAACTATTTTACTGGGGTGATGGCTGACTAAAGTATTTTTTGGCGAATATGATAAATCTGCAACTTCCACAAATGTTCTGAAAATAGATTGGGAAACAGACCTAATTTATAACACAACCCAGCAGAAACTTGTGAGCATGAGAAAAATCACGTTTTGGAAATATTTTACAAGAAATTGAATGACACGTAAGGGGAGCTGTCATCTGAAGTGTTTAAGAACAATACGTTTCAAATGATGTGATGGTCACGGAAACTAGCGAGTACTTTAGAATGTTAAAAAAAAAAAAATTAATAATGATAATGAATTTTACACTCTGAAGGTTCGTGGAACATCATAAGCCACATTTCCTTAGGTAAAATCTCTTAAATCTGAAACCTTGTGAGGAGGAATATTGATGAGCTTTTGACTCTTATCTATAAATTTGTACGATAAAGTACAAACTGTCGCAATACCGAGATATATAATTAATCACCATTTAGCTTATTTCCTCATATCCATGAACATATAGTGCATGACACCTGCAAAAAATCAAGGTTGAAGGAGCACTGCTTGAAATGTATTGTCGTCTGGATTGTTTTCATTTTGACGTTAGTATGAAGGTCATTTGAGTCATGCTAAAAATAGCTTAACTGAGGGCGAAAACACTAAATATACATGACAGCTACAAAACTGCCGGATGAAAGACTACTGAATTAATGTTGTCTGGAAATTGTTTAAATTTTTACCTTAAGAAGGTCATTTGATTAATGCTAAAAACAGCATAGTTCAAGGCGAAAACACTAAAAATGCAACTTCCACAAATGTACTCTAAATTAGCTGGGAATGTCACAATTGTATCAACAATTCAGGAAACTTTTTTGAGGGTAATAAAATTTCTTATCGAAAAAAATCAGTTACAAGGATAAATGAGGTAATAAGTAGGGTGTAATCGATTCACAGGAATTTATGGATTTCAAGCCTGAAGAATTTCCATTCATTTGAGTAATGAAAACAACTCGGAAATTTAGAGATACAATGGATATTTTTTTCATCTGCATCACGAGCTCTAAAGTGGTGTTCTGAGCTTATAGTTCAAATAAAAAATATGCAATATTTCCCTAGTTTGATGATTCGTGCGATATCATTTTTCATATTTAAGAAGGTAAAATCACTCCGAGAGGCAATTATTCGTTTCCATGAAGATCGTATATTCATTATCATATATACATTATTTGGAAAAACTTATTGCCTTCCTAGTTATACAGTTCATAAACATTATTTGGTTCATCATATTCGCAGTTTTTTTGTTTATTTGGGTCTAGGAAAAAATCAGGCTGCAGGAGTGTCGACCTAAACTTTCGTGTCTGCCCTGTTCAGATTATGAGAATTTTTAATTTCCGATGAGTCTACTGGCTTTTTTAGAATTGACTTCACTGATAAAAGGTAGTGCCAAAGTTGAACTAGTTACGGCTGATAGTATTCACTTTGGGGGTAGTTCACAACTATTTTACTAGGGTGATGGCTGAATAAACATATTTTTGGGGGAAATCGCTATATATGCACCTCCCACAAGTGTTCTGAATATTAATTGGAAAACACCCCTACTTCATACCAAAACTCAGTAGACACTTGTGAGCATGAGAAAAATCACGATTAGGAAACATTTAACAAGAAATTGATTGACACGTAAGGAGAGCTGTCATCTGATGTGTTTAAGAACCATAAGTTTCAAATGATGTGAGGGTCACCGAAACAAGCGAAAAGCATCGAGCGAGTGTTTTTTAAAAAAGGTTAATAATGATCAAGAGTTTTTACACACTTTGAAGATTCGTGTAACAACATAAGCCACATTTCCTTAACTAAAATATCAAAACTGACACATCTTGAGAACTAATATTGATGAGCTTTTGACTCATCTATAAATTTATACGATAAAGTAAAACACTGTGGCAATACCGAGATATATTAAATTATAGTTTACAACATAATTCTCCATGTCCGTGGACATATAGTGCATGACACCTACAAAAAATCCAGGTGGAAGGAACACTGAGTGAACTGTATTAATGTCGTCTGGAAATTCCTTGGACATTAGGAAGAGGGTCATTTGAGTGATGCTAAAAACAGCGAAATTGAGGGTATAAACTTTGAATATGCATAACAGCTACAAAAAATGCCGGATAAAGGAAGGCTAAATTTACTATATTAATGTCGTCTGGTAATTGTTTAGATAATTACGTTGACGGTGATTTGAGGAATCCTAAAAACATCATAGTTGAAAGCGAAAACACTAAAATTGCAACTTCCACTAATGGACTCGAACTTACCTGGGAAATAGTCAAAATTGTATTTACAAATCAAAAATCATTTTTGAGGGTGATAAGATGTCTTGTCGAAGAAAAATCAGTCACGAGGCTAGATGAGGTAATATGTAGGGTGAAATCGATTCACAGGCAAAGAATTCAGCAATTTAGGGTTAATAGGAGACGTGAAAAGAACTCGGATATTTCGAATTGAAACGGAAATTTTTTTATCTGCGTCACAAGACTTTTGAAGTGGTAATCCGTGACGAGTTCAAATATATAGTATGCAAGATTGACGCAGTTTGACGGTTTGTGTTATATCTTTATTCATATTTAAGAAGGTGAAATCACTCCGAGAGGTAATGAATCGTTTACTTGAAGATCGTTTATATTTATCATGTATTCATTATTTAGAAAAATGTATCGCCGTACTGAGATATAGAATATATAAAAATTTCTTGGTTCATCAGATTCGCAGTTTTATTGCTCATGATTGGTCGAGG
>NW_027644723.1:0-24990 GCF_032717465.1 Coenobita brevimanus | reverse complement strand
GTTACTTCATCCGGCCATTTTTGTAGCTCTCATGCATATTTAGTGTTTCGCCCTCTGTGTAACTGACCCTCTTTCTAATGTCAAAATGCAAATTATCTCCAGACGACATGAATACATTTCACTCAGTGCTCCTTCAACATGAATTTTTTGTAGGAGTCATTCATGGATATGAAGAATTAAGTTGTAAATGGTGATTATCTATCACGGCTTTGCGGCAGTGTTTGTACTTTATCGTACAAATTTGTAGATGAGAGTCGTCAATATTTCTCCTCACGAGGTGTCAGTTTTCAGAGATTTTACCTTAGGAAATGCGGCTTATGGTGTTCCACGAACCTTCATAGAGTGTAAAAATTCATTATCATTATTTTTTTTTATAATCACTCATTCTTTGGTACTCGCTTGTTTCTGTGACCACCACATCATTTGAAAACTTATTGTTCTTAAACCCTCAGATGACAGCTCTCCTTGTATATCAATTTCATATAAGAAATTTCCTTAATGTGATTTTTCTCATGCTCAAGTTTCTGATATTTTTGTATGAATTAGGAGCTTTTAGCAATCAATATTCAGAAAATTTGTGGAAATTGCATATTTAGCGTTTTCGCCAAACAATACGTTAAGTCAGCTATTAGCCCAGTAAAATAGTTTTTATCCACTCCCATAATAAATACTCTCAACAGTAACTAGTTCACCTTTGGCAAAAACTTCTATCCGTGACGTCAGTTCTAAAAAAGGAAACAGACTTCTCGGAAATTATAAATCCACATAATCTGAATCAGGCAGACACGACAGTTCAGGTCGACGTTCCTGCAGCCTGATTTTTTTCCTAGACCCATCATGAACAATAAAACGGCGAATATGATGAACCAAGTAAAATTTATATATAGCATATCTCCGTACGGGTATACGTTTTTGCGAATAATGAACATATAATAATGAATAAACGATCTTCGTGATCCATTGCCTCTCGGTGTGATTTTAACTTTGTAAATATGAATAATATCACACGTACCGTCAAACTGCAAAAATATATTCATATTTTATATTTAAACTCAAGGCACAGATAATAAAGAATATCCATTGTAGCTCAAAATTTCCGATTTTTTGTTTCACGTCTCTACTGAATGGAAAGTCATTAGGCTTGAAACCCTCAAATGGATGCATTCTTAACATATGAATCGATTTCACCCCACGCGTTACCTCATCTAGCCTTGTAACTGATTTCTTTCGATAAGAAATGTTATCACCAAAAATGTTTCCAGAATTGTGACTGTTTCCCAGGTTGTTTTCGTCATCAACTATGAGGTTTTCAGCATTACTGAAATCAACTTCCTTACGTAAAAATCTAATCCAGTTGACATTAAGACAGTAAATTCAGTGTTCCTTCATTCGGCATTTTTTCTTAGCTCTCATACTTATTTAAAGTTTTTTCTCTCAAGCTGTTTTTAACATGACTAAAAATGCAAAGAATCTCAAAACGACATTCATACAGTTCAATCAGTGTTCCTTCACCCTGGATTTTTTGTTAGTGTCAAGCACTATATTTCCACGGAGATGAATTAAATGTTCTAATTGGTAATTAATTAAATATCGCGGTATCGCCACAGAGTTTGTACTTTATCGTATAAAATTATAGATGAGAATCAAAACCTCATGAATATTTCTTGTCACGAGGTTTCAGTTTTGAGAGATTTTATCAAAGGAAATGTGGCTTATAGTGTTGAACGAACCTTCATAGTATGTAAAGATTCTTTATCATTATTAACCTTTTTTGAAAAACACGTCATTCGAAGTTTCTCCCTTGTTTCTTTGCCCCTATCATCATTTGAAACTTATTGTTCTTAAACCCTTTAGATAACAGATCTCCTTACGTTTCAATTTCTTATTAAATGTTTCCTAAATGTTAAGTTTTTCTTGGTCATTAATGTCTACTGATATTTCGGTTGAATTATTTTTTCCCAATTCATATTCTGAATATTTGTGGAAGTTGAAAATTTTAGCGAATTCGCCCAAAAATACGTTTATTCAGCCAACATCATTAAAATCGTTTTGAACTACCAAATAAATGAATCCTATCAGCCGTAACTAGTTAACCTTTGGCACTTCCTTGTATCCGTGGTCTGTCACAAAAAAGCCAATAGACTCATCGGAAATTAAATATCCCAGATAATCTGAACAAGGAAGACACGACAGGTTAGGTCGACGCGCCTACAGCCTAATTATTTCCTAGACCTATAATGAGCCATAAAGCTGTGAATATGATGAACCAAGTAATTATTATATATTGTATATCTCATTACGGCTGTATATTTTTCCGAATAATGAATATATGCTAATGAATAAACGATCTTCATGTAAGCAATTCATTGCATCTGGGAGTGATTTTACCTTCGGAAATATGAGTAATGATATCACATGAACCGTCAAACTGCGTTAATCTTGCGTACTATATATTTGAACTCTAGGCACAAAATACCACTTCAAAACTCTTGTGATGCAGATAAATTTAATATCCTTTGCAACTCGAAATTCCCGAGTGGTCTCCTTTGAATGGAAACTATTCAGGCTTAGAATCATAAAATTACTGCATTCTTTACCTGTGAATCGATTTCACCCTACATATTACCTCATCTAAACTCCTAACTGAATTTTTTGGATGACATTTTATCACCCTCAAAATTGATTCCTAAATTATAAATACTATTTGACTGTATCCCAGCTAATTTAGTGTGCATTTATGGAAGTTGCATTTTTAGTGTTTTCGCCTTCAACTATGAAGTTTTTAGTATGCATCAAATCACCGTCTTATCGTAATTATCCAAACAATTACCAGACGACATTAATACAGTAAATTCAGTTTTCCTTCATCCGGCATTTTTTTTTTTTATAGCTTTCATGCATATTTAAAGTATATACTCAATTAAGCTGTTTTTAGCATCACTCAAATGACCCTCTTCCTAACGTCCAAACAATCTCCGGACGATATTAATACAGTTCACTCAGTGTTCCCTAAACCTGTGTTTTTTGTAGGTGTCATGCAGTATATGACCACGGATATGGTGAATTAAGTTGTAAATGATAATTCATTATATATCTCGGTATTGCCACAACGTTTGTACTTTATCGTATAAATACATAGATGAGAGTCAAAAGCTCATCAATATTCCTTCTCACAAGGTGTCAGTTTAAAGAGATTTTACCGAAGGAAATGTGGCTTATGTAGTTACACGAACCTTGATATTGTGTAGGAATCATTATTAACCTTTTTTGAAAAACACTCGTTCGAAGCTTCTCGTTTATTTCGGTGACCCTCACATCGTTTGAAACTTATTGTTCTTGAACACATCAGATGACCGCTCTCCTTACACGTCAACCAATTTCTTGTTAAATGTTTCCTTAACGTGATTATTCTCATGCTCAAGTTTCTACTGAGTTTTAGTATGAATTAGGTGTGTTTCCCTCATTTGTGGGAGGTGCAAATATAGCGATTTCCCACAAAATAAGTTTATTCAACCATCAGCCAAGTAAAATAGTTTTGAACTACCCCCACAGTGAATACTATCAGCCGTAACTAGTTCAACTTTGGCACTACCTTTTATCCGTGGTCAAATCTAAAAAAGCCAATAGACTCATCGGAAATTAAAAAGCCACAATCTGAACAAGGTAGACACGAAAGTTCAGGTCGACGGTCTTGTAGCCTGATATTTTAAAAGACCCATCATAAACTGCAAATATGATTAACCAAGTAATCTTTATATACTGTTTCTGTAGACAATAAGTTTTCCTAATTAATATATGTATGACTGAATACACGAACTTAATGAAAACGATTCATTGCCTCTCGGAGTGATTTTACCTTCGTAAATATGAATAAATATTATCGCACAAACCGTCAAACTACGAAAATATTGCATATTTTATATTTGAACTATAAGCTCACAACACAACTTTAAAGCTCGTGATGCAGCTGAGAAAAATATCCATTGTATCTCTAAATTTCCGACTTGTTTTCACAAGTGAGAATGAGAAGAGAGAGGTATATATGAGAAGAAGGGAGGTGAAGAGACTGGTGAAGGAGAGTAAGAAGAAAGTGGATGAAGAGTTTGGGAGGAATCTGAATTTGAAATGGAAAGAAATTGTTTTGGAAGGATTTAAAGAAAGTAATTCAGTGTGAATGGGGATATAGTAGGGAAGTGAATGATAGGAATAATAGATTGTTGATGGAGAAGAGAGAAATTGAGGAGATAGAACGAGCACATTGAGGATTTGTACAATGTAGAGAGTGAGAGCAATGCGAGTACAAGTGGTTGGGAATGGCTGAGAGAAGAAGAGATGATAGGAGGGAGGAAGAGATCAGTAGGGCGGAAGTAGTGGAAGCAATGAAGATCAAGATGGGAAAGGCCCCAGGAATTGATGGAGTGTGTGGTGAAATGCTGACGTGTGGGGGTGAGATTGTTGTGGGGTGGATATGGAAGTTGTGTAGATTGGCTTGGGAAGAGGAAATGGTTCCAAAGGACTGGAAATCAGGTATAATTGTTTCTTTATACAAAGGAAAAGAGGAGAGAGAAGTATGTGGTAACCATAGGGGTATTTGCCTTCTTAGTGTGACTGGTAAAATATAGGGTAGAATACTCAGTGATAGGGTTAAGCATATGACAGAGGAGCTAGTTGGAGAAGAACAAGGGGGATTTAGGAAGGGAAAAGGGTGTGTAGATCAGATATTTGTTCTAAGATGTTTAGTGGAGAAGTATCTAGAGAAGGGGAAGATAGTGTATGCTGTCTTCATGGACTTGGAGAAAGCTTATGACAGAATAGATAGGCAAGGTATGTGGAAGGTATGAAGAATATATGGGGTGCATGGGAAATTGTTGAATGCTGTGAAGAGTATGTACAGCCGACAGCAGAAGTTCGTCCCTCTTAGCGTGCGTGATACGAGCCTGTTGATCTGATAACACTGTATGAGATAGAGTTGACAGGTACGCTTTAAATGGCTAATATTAAAGAAATGTGTTCGGAGATAAGAACACATTCCCTAATGATAATATTAATTTGTAGCAGGTGGGATAATGTTATTGTGAAATGTTTGACACTGGTGTATGAAGATTCTTCGTTACGGACACAGACGCATAGGATTATTTGGACTGGACTGATGTTGCCAGCATGTATTATATGAAATATTATAGAACGATTGCAGTCCTAAAGGTGGGGTTGCAAGAAAACACTAATTACGATGTCAGTTACACACTAAACAAACACAGAAACTGACAGTTCGTGTTTCGCCAGTATGCGGTTTAGTTTTACAAGTTAAATCACTTCCTTTTCCGACCTCTCTCCCCACCCGTCTCTTCTCTTCCTAGTCATGCTCTGCCATCATCCACGTTTTATCGTTAATGCTGAATACCGTATGTCTGTAGATAAACTGTGGGAAACAATATAAAAGTGTCAAATGAGCTTCATTTCCTCCTCCATCGCTTGAAATGTTATCCATGAATATAAATGTTAGTAACATGAATAAATCATCACTGTGGTGGTTAGGAGACATTACTCGTCACATTATATAACATTTATATAACCATCGTTAATACAGTGCTCCAAATACACTCCGTCTCCACCCTCTCGCCGTCTCCTCCCCTCCCCCTTCCACTGTCTCCATCACTTCTCCCCCCTCCCTTCCCCCCTCTACCAGTACCCCTTGTTTCTCTCCCTCAACACCCCCAACCCCTCCCAACGATTTCATTTAACTGACTCTGCTTGTTTACCTCCCTAACTAGATCGGTTCTTCATAATTTGAATACAGTTATTACCATTTACAGGACTTTGAGTCTTAATTGTAATGACATTATAAACACAATACTCGTGCATGTTATATTGCCAACTGTATTACACACAAGTAATCAAATTACTTACATAACAATATGTCCATCGTAACTATCAGTGTTCAATACCATCCCCCCCTTGTGGATTCCTTCCCTCCTCGCCTCCTTCCCGCTTTCTGTATCCCTCACTCCTCCCTTCACGTTACAACATATTTATCTGTGTCCCAGCTTGTAATATATGTAATCCCATCCCTCACCCAAAGTATTCCTGCTTCCATAATCCCCTCCCCCCCACACATTGTGTTCCGCACTAAAGTGAGACCTATGAGATACGTCTACTTATATATAATTTAAAACAATATGCCATCGACATACTTTGATCTGAACTCCCTCAACGCATGATCTTACAAGGTCAGAGAATGCAGTCAGCAAGATTATCCCTATCATTCCATTCCCATAGCTGCTTTGCATGGTTAGAACAAAAGGTAACGGAATGGCTGTCCGTCAGCGCCCTGAACATCTGTTCTGCAACTGCCGATATTATCGATACAGGAGTGACAAGGACTCGGATGGATAGGAAGCGAACCTTTACCATAATTAACCCTTACACCGCGACAATCTCATACTTCCACTTACATCTGCCTGCTGTCCGGGCTCATGACAAGCATATTCCGATAAGGGCTTAATCTACTCATCCAGAGGGGTATAATCCCCCTTCATCGTATATTACGATGATTATGGTAGCCAAATGTATGAGGATACAGCTTTTGTGACTATCATCTATTTTGCTATTTAATCGTAACTGAAGATCTACAAATTATCACCGAGAATACTGACAATACTTTTAAGAAAATATTTTCTGGATGCGTGTAGATCATACAACATCTATCTATCTATCTATCTATCTATCTATAGCCCGACGCCCTAATCCCGAAAGGGTTGTCGCAGACAAAACGCCTCCAAGTTGCTCTGTCACCCACCATTTGACTCCCCTCCCCCCAACTCAACCCCCCCTCCCCCATATATTCCTCTCAACTCCATCCCTCCACCTCATCCTCGGTCTACCCCTCCCTCTCCCTCCCTCCACCTCACCTACATACACTCTCTTAGTCAGTCTTTCATTCTCCATTCTCTCCACATGTCCAAACCACCTCAGTCATACAACATACGCAATGATTATTTTTCATTTTATACTTTCTTTGGTGAAAAGAAGGACGTTTGTGCTTCATATTTTATGTATGTTGGGATTTATAAAATAAGTGTAAGCAAGATATTAATGGCTAGAGGAGGAGAAATAAAATGATCATTAAACTGAGGCACTGACTGCCGTCCTTTGAACAGTTAATGCCTCTTGACCGCCATTGTCACGGTCATTATAATATTACACATTATTAAAGGATACTATACAAAAACATGACCCAAACATCGTTATGTTGTTCGATTCCCGAGACAAAAATGAAAAAGGGAGAGAACAAGACATTTGAAATGACAAGGGAGAGAAGTTGGGCAGGGTCAATATAATAACACGGTGGGGAGGGATTCGGAGTGTTGCAGGCTAGAAACAAAGGTTACTGGAAATGGGGGCGGAGGGAGGGGGGAGAAGTGATGGAAACAGTGGAAGGGGGAGGGGAGGAGACGGCGCGGGCGTGGAGAGGGAGTGTATTTTGGGCACTGTAAGAACGATAGGTAAGTGTTACATAAATGATGAGAAATGTCTCAACCACCACAGTTACTAACATTTATATTCAAGTCATTGATAACACTTCAAGCGATGGAGGAAAAGAAACTCATTGACACTTTTATATTATTTCCCACAGTTTACCTACAGACATACGATTTTCAACATCAACGATAAAACGTGGATGATGGCAGAGCATGACTTGGAAGAGGAGAGACGGGTGGGGAGAGAGGTCGGAAAGGGAAGTGACAACTTATAAAACAAAATCGCATACTGGCGAAACACGAACTGGCAGTTTCTGTGTTTGTTTAGTGTGTAACTGACATCGTAATTAGTGTTTTCTTGCAACCTCACCTTTAAGACTGCAATCGTTCTATAATATTTCATATAATACTTGCTGGCAACATCAGTCCAGTCCAAGTAATCCTATGCGTCTGTGTCCGTAACGAAGAATCTTCATACACCAATGTCAAACATTTCACAACTTTATTATCCCACCTGCTGCAAATTAATATTATCATTAGAGAATGTGTTCTTATCTCCGAACACATTTCTTTAATATTAGCCATTTAAAGCGTACCTGTCAACTCTATCTCATACAGTGTTACCAGATCAACAGGCTCGTATCACGCACGCTAAGAGGGACGAACTTCTGCTGTCGGCTGTACAAAGGAGCTATGGCTACGGTGCGAGTGGATGGTGGGCTGATTGAGTTCTTTGGTCTCAATGTGGGACTGAAACAGGGTTGTGTGATGTCTCCATGGCTGTTTAATATATATATATATATATATATATATATATATATATATATATATATATATATATATATATATATATATATATATATATATATATATATATATATATGGATGGGGTTGTGAAGGAGGTGCAAGGTAGGGCAGTAGATGTAGGTATGGCTCTTATGAATGAGGGTGAGATTTGGAAGATTCCGGTGTTGCTGTTTGCTGATGATGGGAGTTGCAAGGTTTCGTGAATGAATTTGGGACTGTGTGTAGGATAAGGAAGCTGAAAGATAATGTAAACAAAAGTAAAGGTGTTTGAGAGGAATGAAGTCAAAGAATGCACATTGATGTTTTATGGTGAGGATGTGGAGAATGAGAGTGCATTCAAGTACTTGGGTAGTGTGATGAGTAAGGATAGAACTTTGGGGGATGAAGTGCGTGAAAGGGTACAGCAGGGAAGGAAGGTTGTTGGTTCACTGAAAGCAGTGATGAGAAATAAGGAGGTGAGTATGGAAGTTAAGAAGTCACTGCAGGATAGGATCGTGATCCCTACCCTGACGTAAGGAAGCGAGGCGTGGACCTTGCAAGAGGGGAACAAGTCAAGAGTGAGAGCAGTGGATGAGTTTCTTGAGAGGAGCATGTGGAGTGACATGGAGGGACAGGTTGACGAATGAAGAAATAAGGAACCTTGTGGGGAGCATGTGGATGTAGTTGAGAAAATTACGAGAAATACACTGAGGTGGTTTGCACATGTGGAGAGAATGGAGAATGAACGATTGACTATGTAGGTGAGGTGGAGGGAGGGAGATAGAGGGGAAGACCGAGGATGAGGTGGAGGAATGGAGTTGAGAGGTATATGTAGGAGAGGGGGGTGATTTGGGAGAGGGTAGTCTAATGCTGGGTGACAAAGCGACTTGGAGGCGTTTTGTCTGCGGCCACCCATTGCGGGATTAGGGCGTCGGGCTTTAGATATAAAGATAGATTGTTTTCACGACTCAAATGAATGGAAATTCTTCAGGCTTAAAACCCTACAATGACTGAATCGATTTCACTCTATGTTTTACCTCATCTGGCCTGGAAACTGTTTTTTTTTTCGATAAGAAATTTTATCACCCTCAATAATGTTTCCTGAATTGTAGATACAATTGTTACGGTTACCCAGCTAATTTAGAGTACTTTTGTAGAAGTATGATTTTTAGTGTTTTCGCCTTCAACTATGCTGTTTTTAGCATTAATCAAATGACCTCCTTCTTAACGTAAAAATCCAAACAATTTCCAGACGACATTAATACTTACTGTATTAATGTCGTCTGGAAATTCAGTGTTACTTCATCTGACATTTCTGTAGCTCATGCATATTTAGTTGGTTTCGCTCTCAGTGTAGCTGGTTTTATCATGACTCAAATAACTCTTATTCTAACGTCAAAATGCAGATAATCTCCAGACGACATTAATACATTTCACACAGTGCTCCTTCAACCTGGATTTTTTGTAGGAGTCATTCACTATATGTCCATGGATATGAGGAATTAAGTTGTAAATGGTGATTAATTATATATCACAGTGTTGCGGCAGTTTGTAATTTATCGTACAAATTTAAGGATGAGAGTCAAAAGCTCATCAATATTGCTCCTCACGAGGTGTTAGTTCCACGAACGTTCATAGAGTGTAAAAATTCATTATTACTATTATTTTTTATAATCACTCATTCTTTGGTACTCGCTTGTTTCGGTGGCCATCACATCATTTGAAACTTATTGTTCTTAAACCCTCAGATGACAGCTCTCCTTACTTATATATCAATTTCATGTAAAATATTTCCTTAATGTGATTTTTCTCATGTTCACAAGTTTCTGATATTTTTGTATGAATTAGGTGCTTTTCACAATCAATATTTAGAAAATTTGTGGAAGTTGCATACTTGGCGTTTTCGCCAAACAATACGTTAAGTCCACTCCCATAGTAAATACTCTCAATCGTAACTAGTTCACCTTTGGCAATAACTTCTATCCGTGACATCAGTTCTAAGAAAGTAAACAGACCTTGGAAATTAGAAATCCACATAATCTGAACTAGGCAGACACGACAGTTCAGGTCGACGCTCCTGCAGCCTGATTTTTTCCTAGACCCATCATGAACAATAAAACGGCGAATATGATGAACGAAGTAATATTTACATATTGCATATCTCCGTACGGCTATACGCTTTTGCGAATAATGAAAATATGATAATGAATAAACGAATTCCATGTACACGATTCATTGCCTCTGGGAGTGATTTTAATTTCGTAAATATGAATAATGATATCACACGAACCGTCAAACTGCGAAAATATTGCATATTTTATATTTAAAGTCAAGGCACAGAATACCACTTTAGAGCTTTTAAGATGCAGATAAAAAATATCCATTGTACCTAAAAATTTCCGAGTTTTTTTTCACGTCTAATGAATGGAAACAGGCTTCAAACCCTCAAATGGCTGCATTCTTTACATGTGAATCGAATTCACCCTATGTATTTCCTCATCTAGCATTGTAACTGATTTCTTTCGATAAGAAATTTTATCACCAAAAATGTTTCCTGAGTTGTAGATACAATTGTGACTGTTTCCCAAATAATTTAGAAAACATTTGTGGATGTTGCATTTTTACTGATTTCGTCATCAACTATGAGGTTTTCAGCATTACTCAAATCAACTTCCTTACGTAAAAATCCAATCCAGTCGACAATTAGGCAGTAAATTCAGTGTTCTTTCATTCGGCATTATTTTTTTTTTTTTTGCTCATGCTTATTTAAAGTTTTCTCTGTTTTTAAAATGACTTGTCACGAGGTTTCAGTTTTGAGAGATTTTACCTAAGGAAATGTGGCTTATGGTGTTACACATAGTGCGTGAAAATTATCATTAATAACCTTTTTTGAAAAACACTCGATCGAAGATTCTCGCTTGTTTCGGTGACCCTCACATCATTTGAACCTTATTGTTCTTAAACAAATCAGATGACAGGTCTCCTTACGTGTCAATCAGTTTCTTATTAAATTCTTCCTAAATGTTAATCTTTTCTTGCTCAGAAATGCCTACTGAGCTATCACTTGAATTAGGTGTATTTGCCAATTAATATTCAGAACATTTGTGGAAGTTGCATATATAGCGATTTCACACAAAAATACGTTTATTAAGCCAACACTCAAGTAAAGCGTTTTGGACTACCCCCTAAGTGATTCTATCAGCCGTAACTACTTCTTTGGCATTCTCTTTTATCCTTGAGGTCAGTTACAAAAGCCAATAGACTCATCGGAAATTACAATATCCTAGATAATCTGAACAAGGCAGACACGACAGTTAAGGTCGACGCTCCTGCAGCCTAATTTTTTCCTAGACCTATTATGAGCAATAAAACTGCGAATATGATGAACCATATAATTTTTTTATATTGTATATCTCAGTACGGGTATACATTTTTCCTAATAATGAATACATGATAATGAATAAACGATCTTCATGGAAACGATTCAGGCTTATGTTGTTACACGAACCTTCACAGTGTGTAAAAATTGATCATTATTAACCTTCTTTGAAAAACACTCGGTCGAAGCTTCTACCTTGTTTCGGAGACCCTCACATCATTTGAAACTTATTGTTCCTAAACACACCAGATGACAACTCTCCTTAAGTGTCAATCAATTTCTTGTTAAATGTTTCCTAAACGTGATTTTTTTCATGTGCACGTGTCTACTGACTTAAAACTCAAGTGTTTCCCAATTAATATTCAGAAAGTTTCTGGGAGGTGCATGTATAGCGATTTCCCACAAAATATATTTATTCAGCCATCAGCCAAGTAAAATAGTTTTGATCTACCCCCAAAGTGAATTCTATCAGCCGTAACTAGTTCAACTTTGGCTCTACGTTGTATCCGTGAAGTCCATTCTAAAAAGACAAAACACTCATCGGAAATTAAAAATCCGTCTTTTTTTTGTAATTGACCACGGATAAAAGAAAGTGCCAAATGTGAACTAGTTACGGCTGATGCCATTCACTTAGGGGGTGTTCAAAACGATTCGACTGGATTGTTGGCTAAATAAACGCTAAATATGCAACTTCCACAAATGTTCTGAATATTAATTTGGAAACACACCTAACTCAAGCGAAAGCTCAGAAGACATATGTGAGCAAGAGAAATTTAACATTTAGAAAACATTTAATAAGAAATTAAGACGTAAGTCGAGCTGTCATCTGAAGTGTTTAAGAACAATGTTTCAAATGAGGTGAAGGTAACAGAAATAAGCGAGAATCTTGGAATGAGATGTTTTTCAAAATAGGTTAATAATGATAAAGAATTTTTACAACCTGTGAAGGTTCGTGTAACACCATAAGCCACATTTCCTTACGTAAAATCTCTCAAAACTGCAACCTCGTGACAAGAAATATGGATGAGGTTTTCATCAGAACACTGAGTGAATTATTTTAATGTCCTTTAGAGATTGCTTGCATTTTGAAGTTAGGAAGAGGGTCATTTGAGTCATGCTAAAAACATTTTAATATGCATAACAGCTATAAAAAATGCCGAATGATGGAACACTGAAAATACGGTCTTAATGTCGACTTAATAGTTTGGATTTTTTTGTAAGGTGATTTAAGTAATGCTGAAAACAGTTGATGGCGAAAACACTAAAATTACAAAACCCACAAATGTTTTCTAAATTTTCTGGGAAGCAGTCAAAATCGTATCTGCAATTCAGGAATCATTTTTGAGGGTGATAAAATTTTTTACCGAAAGAAATCAGTTACAAGGCTAGATGTAAAGTGAAATCTATTCACATATAAAGATTGCAGCCATTTGAGTTTTTTAATCCTAACGAGTTTCCATTCATTACAGACGTGAAAAAACTCGGAAATTTTGAGCTACAGTAGATATTTTTTATCTGTATCGAGCTCAAAAGTTGTATTCTGTGCCAAGGCTTCAATTATAAAATATGCAATATTTTCGCAGTTTGACGGTTCGTGTGATATCATTATTCATATTTACGATGGTAAAATGACTCCTAGAGGCAATAAATCGGTTAGATGAAGATCGTTTATTCATTCATATATTCATCATATTCGCTGTTTTATTGTTCATGATGGGCCTAGGAAAAAATCAGGCTGCAGGAGCGTCGACCTGAACTTTCATGTCTGCCTGGTTGAGATCATGTGGATTTTTAATTTCTGATAGGTCTATTTGCTTTTTTAAAACAGAGGTAATGGATGGAAGTTATTACCAAAGGTGAACTAGTTACGGCTGATAGTAGTCACTTTGGGTTTATTTCAAAACTATTTTACTGAGTTGATGGCTGACTAAAGGTATTTTGTGGGGATATCGCAATATATGAAACTCTCACAAATGTTCTGACTATTGATTGGGAAACACGCCTAATTCATATCAAAAGTCAGTACACATGAGCATGAGGTAAATCAAGTTTAGGAAACATTTAACAAGAAATTGATTGACATGTAAGGAGAGCTGTCATCTGATGTGTTTAAGAACAATAAGTTTATAATGATTTGAGGGGCACCGAAAGAAGCGAGAACTTTCAAATGAGTGTTTTTCACAAAAGGATAAAAAGGATAAAAAATTTCTACACCCTCTGAAGGTTCGTTTAACACCATAAGCCATATTTACCTATGTAAAAGTCCTCAAAACTGAAACCTTTTGACAAGAAATATTGATGAGCTTTGGATTCACATCTATAATTTTATACGAAAAAGTACATGTAACACCATTAGCCAAATTTCCTTAGATAAAATCTCAAAAATGAAACCTCGTGAGAAGAAACTTTGATGAGGTTTTGATTCTCATCTATAATTTTATACGATAAAGTACAAACTTTCGCAATACTGTGATATATAGTTAATTACCATTTACAACAATTAATTCCTCATCTCCGTGAACATATAGTGCTTGACACCTACAAAAAATCCAGGTTGAAGGAACACTGTGTGATCTGTATTAATGTCGTTTGGAGATTGTTTGCAATATGAAGTTAGGAAGAGGGTCATTTGAGTCTTGTTAAAAAAAAAAAAAGGTTGAGGGCGAAAACTTTAAATATGCATTACAGTTAGAAAAATATGCCGAATAAAGAAACACTGAATTTACTGTCTTAATATCGACTGGAAACTGTTTGGATTTTTACTTAAAGAAGGTGATTTGAGTAATGACGAAAACCTCATAGTTAAAATGGTGAAAACAATAAAAATGCAACATTCACAAACGTTCTCTAAATTATCTGGGAAACAGTCAAAATTGTATCTACAATTCAGGAAACATTTACGAGGGTGATAAAGTTTCTTATCGAAAGAAATTAGTTACAAAGCTAGACGAGGTAATCCGCAGGGTGAAATCGATTAACGTGTAAAGAATGCAGCCATTTGAGGGTTTCAAGGTTAATGAGTTTCCATTCATTAGAGACATGAAAACATTCATTCATTCATTCATTGCCAGACGCCATGTATCCCAAACGGGGTGGCCAACGGCTTAGAGTTAATTGTTTTACAGGGAGGGGCACTAATCCTCCACCAACCCCACTTGACACGTAGGGGTGCCAACAGCATCTGGTGTTCCCAGGGTGGTCACCATCCAAGTACTAACCAGACCCAACAACTCGGAAATTTAGGGTTACAATAGATATTTTTTATCTGCATTTTAAAACCTCTAAAGTGATTTTCTGTGCCTAGAGTTTTAATGTAAAATATGCAATATTTTCGCAGTTTGTTCGTGTGATATTATTCATATTTACAAAGGTAAAATCACTCCGAGAGGCAATGAATCGTTGACATGAAGATTCTTTATTCATTATCATATATCCATTATTCGGAAAAACGTCTAACCGTACTGAGATATACAATATATAAACATTACTTGTTTCATCATATTCGCAGATTTATTGTTCATGATGTCTAGGAAAAAAATAAGGCTGCAGGAGCGTCGACCTGAACTGTCGTGTCTGCCTTGTTCAGATGTGTATATTTAGTTTCCGATGTCTATTGGCTTTTTTACAATTGACCACTGATAAAAGGTAGTGCCAAAGTTGAACTAGTTACAGCTGATGGTATTTACTTTGGGGATAGTTCAAAACTATTTTACTGGGATGATGGCTAAATAAACTTATTTTGTGGGGAAATAGCTATATATGCAACTCTCACAAATGTTCTGAATATTAATTGGGAAACACGACTAATTCATACCAAAACAATATACACGTGTGCATGAGAAAAATCACGTTTAGGAAACATTTAACAAGAAATTGATTGACACGTAAGGAGAGCTGTCATCTGATCTGTTTTAGAACAAAAAGTTTCAAATGATGTGAAGGTAAACGAAAAAAGCGAGGAGCTTAGAACGAGAGTTTTTCAAAAAAGATATTTAAAGATCAAGAATTTTTGCACACTATGACGGTTCGTGTAACAACATAAGCCACATTTCCTTAACCTCGTGAGAAGAATTATTGATGAGCTTTTGACTCTTCTCTATAAATTTATACGATAATGTACAAACACTGTGGCAATACCGAGATATATTATTAATTACTATTAATAACTTAATTCACCATATCCGGGGACATATAGTGCATGAAACCTACAATTCAGGTTGATGGAACACTGAGTGAACTGTATTAATGTCCCTTGGAGATTGTTTGGATGTCATTTGGGTGATGCTAAAAAAAAAGCTAAATTGAGAGTATAAACTCTAAATATGCATGACAGCTAAAAAAAATGCCGGATGAAGGAACTCTGAATTTACTGATTAATGTCGTCTGGTAATTGTTTGCATAATTACGTTAAGACGGAGATTTGAAGAAAACCTAAAAACCTCATAGTTGAAGGCGAAAACACTAAAAATGCATCGAAAGTACTCTAACTTAGCTGGGAAACAGTCACATTTTTATCTACAATTCAGGAAATATTTTTGATGGTGAAATTTCTCATCGAAAATATCAGTCACCAGGCTAGATGAGGTAATGCGTAGAGCGAAATCGATTCACAGATATAGACTGCAGTCATTATAGGGTTTTAATCCTGAAGGATGTCCATTGATTAGAGTCGTGGAAACAACTCGGAAATTTAGAGATACAATGGATATTTATTTCATCTGCATCAGAAGAGTTTTAAAGCGGTGTTCTGAGCTTAGTGGAAATATGAAATATGCAATATATTCGCAGGTTGACGGTTCTTGCGATATCATTATTCATATTTACGAATGTAAAATCATTCCGATAGACAATGAATCGTTTACATAATGATCGTGTATTCATTATCATTTATACATTATTTGGAAAAACTTATTGCCTATGAGATATACAATAAATAAACATTAATTGGTTCTTCATATTAGCAGTTTTATTTTTCATGATGGG
This sequence comes from Coenobita brevimanus, assembly GCF_032717465.1. Taxonomy (NCBI): domain Eukaryota; kingdom Metazoa; phylum Arthropoda; class Malacostraca; order Decapoda; family Coenobitidae; genus Coenobita; species Coenobita brevimanus. The sequence goes on along the minus strand of NW_027644723.1, from coordinate 8,364 downwards.
TCTTTGAAAAAATCAGTCTGCAGGAGCGTGGACCTGAACTTTCGTGTCTGCCTTGATCATATTATGTGAATATGTTATTTCCGATGAGTCTATTGGCTTTTTTAGGATTGACTTCACGTATAAAAGGTAGTGCCAAAGTTGAACTAGTTACGGCTGATAGTATTCAGTTTGGGTTGTTTAAAACTATTTTACTGAGCTGATAGCTCACTAAAGGTATTTTGTGGGGAAATCGTAATATATACAACTCACAAATGCTCTATTGATTGGGAAACACGCCTAATTCATATCAAAACTCAGTAGACATGTGAGCATGAGAAAAATCACGTTTAGGAAACATTTAAGAAGAAATTGATTGACAGGTAAGGAGAGCTTTCGTCTGATGTGTGTAAGAACAATGTTTCAAATGATTTGAGGGTCACCGAAAGAAACGAGAACCTTCAAATAAGCGTTTTTCAAAAAAGTTTAACAATGATAAAGAATTTTTTCACCCTACGAAGGTTCGTGTAACACCATTAGCCACATTTACTTATGTAAAATCTCTCAAAACTGAAACCTCGTGACAGGAAATATTGATGAGGTTTTGGTATTCATCTATAATTTTATGCGAAAAAGTACAAACTGTCGCAATACCGAGATACATAATTAATTACCATTTACAACAATTAATTCCTCATCTCCGTGAACATGTATTGCTTGACACCTACAAAAAATCCAGGTTGAAGGAACACTGAGTAAACTGTATTAATGTAGTTTGGAGATTGTTTGCAATTTGAAGTTAGGAAGACGGTCATTTGTTAAAAAAAGGTTAATTGAGGGAGAAAACTTTAAATATGCATTACAGTTAGAAAAATATGCCGAATGAAGGAACACTGAATTTACTGTCTTAATGTCGACTGGAAACTTTTTGCATTTTTACGTAAGGAAGGTGATTTGAGTAATGACGAAAACCTCATAGTTAATGGCGAAAACAATAAAAATGCAACATCCACAAATGTTCTCTAAATTATCTGGGAAACAGTCAAAATTGTATCTACAAGTCAGGAAATATTTTTGAGGGTGATAAAGTTTCTTATCGAAAGAAATTAGTTACAAAGCTAGATGAGGTAATCGGTAGGGTGAAATCGATTCACATGTAAAAAATGCAGCCATTTGAGGGTTTCAAGCCTAACGATTTTCCATTCATTAGAGACGCGAAAGCAACTCGGATATTTTGAGTTACAATGGATATATATATTTTTTTTAATCTGCATTTGATATGGTGTGTGGAAGAGAAGACGGAGGGGAGTGCAAGGAACAGCGTGGTGGACTGAAGTGAAACAGGCTGTGGCACAAAAGAAGAAAGCATACAATGAATGGATGAAAAATAGAGGCGTTGAAGAAGTTGAGAGGCGGAAGAGAGAGTTATATGTAGAAAGAAAGAGGTGAAAAGATTAGTAAGAGAGAGTATGAAGAGAGTGGATGAGGAATTTGGAAGGAATTTGAGTGTAAAGTGGAGGGACTGTAAGAAAATGTTCTGGAAAGAGGTGAAAAGAGTAAGACAGGGTGGAAGTGAAGTTAGTAGGGGAGTGAAAGATAAAAATCGTAGATTACTAGTGAAGAAGGGAGAAAAAGTGAGCAGATGGAGAGAACACTTTAAGGATTTGTTGAACGTAGAGGATGGAAGTAATGCGAGTATAAGTGGCTGGGGAATGGCTGGGAGAAGGAGGGAGGTGACAAGACAGGAAGAAATCAGTAGGATAGAAGTTGTGGGAGCAATGAAGAAAGTTAAATCGGGGAAAGCCCCAGGAATTGATGGAGTGTGTGGTGAAATGCTGAAGCATGGGGGAGAGATAGTAGTAGAATGGATGTGGAAGATGTGCAGATTGGCCTGGGAGGAAGGTAGAGTCCCGGAGGATTGGAAGTCAGGTATAATTATTCCCTTGTACAAAGGAAAAGGGGAAAAAGAAGTGTGTGGTAATCATAGGGGCATTTGTCTTCTTAGTATAATAGGAAAAGTGTATGGTAGGATACTTATTGACAGAGTTAGAGAAAGAACAGAGAAATTAGTTGGAGAAGAACAGGGAGGCTTTAGGAAGGGAAGAGGTTGTGTAGATCAGATATTCTTTCTTAGATCTTCAGTGGAAAAGTTTCTAGAGAATGGAAAGAAGTTGTATGCGGCTTTCATGGATTTGGAGAAAGCATATGACAGGGTGGATAGACAAGGATTGTGGAAAGTGTTAAGAATATATGGAGTAGATGGGAAGTTGCTGAATGCTGTGAAGAGTATGTACGATGGTGCGAAGGCTGCAGTGCGTGTGGATGGTGAACTAAGTGAATTTTTCTCTTTGAAAGTTGGTTTGAAACAGGGATGTGTCATGTCCCCCATGGTTGTTCAATCTGTACATGGATGGGGTAATAAAAGAGGTACAGTTGGCCGCACTCCCGCGAGGGCCACCTTAGTGTTGGCAACGCTGGCCGAGATAGTAACCGCGAATCATTAGTAGTGAGCTCTGATCGAAGCATTCACAGGACTGAGGGAGGGAGCGGGTTTGAGGTGGGTAGGTGGGTGCCTGTACACGAGAGGCGAGATATGACGATTGTTGAGGCGACAGAAAAGTGTAATATTTATTAAAAGATTTTTTTTTTTTCGGTGTTACTTTTGCCATCATGAAAAGTAAAAAGATCAACTTTAAATATTATACTGCAAAACAAAGACAACCGATCAAGATTCATAATTGTAGACTTTAATCGTATTTTATTTTATTGTCGTTTCCAAGCAATGGACGCTGTAAAATACAGACAAAAACGGCCTGAAAATAATGAATCAGAATGCTGTTTATTAATCACCTGTAACAAATGTAAGTAACTTCATCCGGAATGTGGCAGCTGCTGACACCACTGGCACATATCAACATCGCCCATATCTAGCGTTACGTAACAAGCAGTTTAAAATCGCATCGTTGCGTCATCGCATCGTGGAGTTATCAGGGCTCCCATTGACCTTCACATGATAGCAGATTAAATATACATATATATATATATATATATATATATATATATATATATATATATAGAGAGAGAGAGAGAGAGAGAGAGAGAGAGAGAGAGAGAGAGAGAGCATGAGCGAGAGAGAGAGAGAGAGAGAGAGAGAGAGAGAGAGAGAGAGAGAGAGAGAGAGATCACAAATTGTTTAAAGCCTCATTGGTCAAGACGCCCATAATTTCATTTTTACAAACAACCATCTGTTGCCATCGTGTCCGTGCCTCTTTGCCTATCTCGTACTATGTAAATTTTTACATAGCAAAATCTGACTATAGCATTTAGCGTTTAGTATCATTAATCAGAATGTAGAAAAAATAGTAAGGTAAAAGAGTGATACAGCATCCCTAAATGCGGTGTTTGTTGTTGGGTGTTAGGAAACGCTTGATAAGGAGGATACGGAGGTGTGTGCTAGGGGTGTCAGCAATTACCGCATGCAGTATTAAGGATTCACATTTGCTATATTCAATAGCATTATGCTTTATGGTTTCCAAGCATTAACTGTGCCACTTTTCACAGCGGTAATAACTTGACAATAAAGGTATTAAAATATATATGATTTGTTACCAGGTATTGTAGATTTTTATTATATATAGCTTCCAGCCTTCCACTCATCTGTTTCAGACGTCATCCCTCACCTCTCATGCATAGGTATCCCCCCACTCTCCTCAAACCCCCTTCCTCCCCCCCAAACTCTCTCTGTACGACTCTGTCTTACTGGCTATGGATGCTTCGAACGCATCTCTCTACTAGTGTTTCAGAGTCAATATCTTGGCCAGCGTTGACAACGCTGTGGCCCTCGCGGGAGTGCGGCCAGCTGTACAAGGTAGGGTAGTGGATGTTGGAGTGGCCCTGGTGAGAGAGGATAGTGTTTGGAAACTCCTTGTACTGTTGTTTGCAGATGATACTGTGTTGTTGAGTGAAGACGAAGGGGAGCTGCAAGGCTTGGTGGATGAGTTTGGGAGTGTAAGAAACGGAATCTAAAGGTGAATGTAGGGAAGAGTAAAGTGATGGTCTTTGAGAGAGGTGAAGTCAGTGAATGTACAGCGAGATTGGATGGTGAGGAATTGGAAAATATGAGTACGTTTAAGTACTTGGATAGTGTGATGAGTAAGGATGGAGGTTTGGAGGGTGAAGTGCGTGAAAGGGTACAGCAGGGAAGAAAGGTTGCTGGTTCTTTGAATGCAGTGATAAGAAACAGGGAAGTGAGCATGGAAGTGAAAAAGTTACTACATGACAGTATTGTGATACCAACTCTAACGTACGGAAGTGAAGTTTGGACGTTGTTGGAAGGACACAAGTCAAGAATGAGAGCAGTGGAAATGAGTTATTTAAGAGGAGCCTGTGGAGTCACATGGAGAGACAGGCTGACGAATGAGGATATAAAGGAGCGTTGTGGTGTTGATGTGGATGTGATAGGAAGCGTTATGAGGAACACACTGAGGTGGTTTGGCCATGTGGAGAGGATGGAGGGTGAAAGACTTACGAAAAGAGTGTATGTGATAGAGGTGGAGGGGGGAAGAGGGAGGGGGAGGTCGATGATGAGATGGAGGGATGGGGTGGAGAGGTATATGAGAGAGGGGGGTGTGAGTTGGTAGCAGGGCAGTGAAATGGCGGGGGACAGAGCGACTTGGAGGCGATTTATTTGTTTGTGGCCACCCCAAACGTGATTGAAGCGTCTGACAATAGATAGATAGATTTTAAATGCTCTAAACTGATATTCTGTGCCTAGTTTTAATAAAAAAATATACAATATTTTCGCAGTTCGACGGTTCGTGTGATTCCATTATTCATATTGACGATGTTAAAATTACTCCGAGAGGCAATGAATCGTTAATATGAAGATTGTTTATTCATTATCATATATCCGTACTGACATATACAACATATAAACATTACTTGGTTCCTCATATTCGCAGACTTATTGTTCATGATGACTCTAGGAAAAAATAAGGATGTAGCAGCGTCTACGTGAACTGTCGTGTCTGCCTAGTTCAGATTATGTGGATTTTTAATTTCCGATGTCTATTTGCTTTTTTAGAACTGACGTCACGGATGGAAGTTATTGCCAAAGGTGATAGTATTCGCTTTGAGAGTAGTTCAAAACTATTTTACTTGGCTGATGGCTGACCAAACGTATTTTTTTGGCAAAAAAGCTAAATATGCAACTTCCACAAATGTTCTGAATATTGATTGGGAAACAGACCTAATTCATACCAAAACTCACCGAAAACTTGTAAGCATGAGGAAAATCACGTTTAGGAAATATTATATATGAAATTGAATGACACGTAAGGAGAGCTGTCATCTGGTGTTTAAGAACAATAAGCTTCAAATGTGATGGTTAACGAAACTAGCGAGTAATTTAGAATGTTAAAAAAAAAAAAAAAAATGATAAAGAATTTTACACTCTATGAAGGTTCGTGGAACACTATTAGCCACATTTACTGAAACATCAGAAGGAGGAAGGTCTATAAGCTTTTGAATATGATATAGAAATTTGTACTATAAATTATAAACTGTCGCAATACCGAGATATATAATTAATCACCATTTAACTTAATTTCTCATATCCATGAACATGTAGTGAATGACGCCTACAAAAAATCCAGGTTGAAGGAGCAGAGTGAAACGTATTAATGACGTCTGGAGATTGTTTGCATTTTGATGTTAGTAAGAGGGTCATTTGAGTCATGCTGAAAACAGCAAAACATGGCGAAAACACTAGATATCCATTACAGCTATTAAAAATGGAGGATGAAGTATTAATGTCGTCTGGAAATTGTTTGGACTTTTACGTTAAGGTCAATTGAGAAGTGCTAAAACCTTCATAGTTGAAGGCGAAAACTGAAAATGCGACTTCCACGAAAGTACTCCAAATTAGCTGGGAAACAGTCGCATTTTTTCTCTACAATTCAGGAAACATTTTTGAGGGTGATGAAATTTTTATCGAAAAAATTCGGTTACCAGGCTAGATGAGGTAATGCGTAGAGTGAAATCGATTGACAGATAAAGACTAGAGGAATTTAAGGGTTTTGAGCATTAAGAATTTCCATTGATTAGGGTCCTGAAAACAACTAGGAAATTTAGAGATACAATGGATATTTTTTCCATCTGCATCTCAAGACTTTTAAAGTGATGTTCTGAGCTTAGAGTTCAAATATGCAATATTTTCGCAGGTTGACGGTTCGTGCGGTATCATTATTCATATTTACGAAGGTAAAATGACTCCGAGATGCAATGAATTGTTTACATAAACATCGTTTATTTTATTATCATGTATTCATTATTCGGAAAAATGTATAGCCGTTCTGAGATATACAATATATAAAAATTATTTGAGTCGTCATATTAGCCGTTTTATTGCTCATGATCGGTCTAGGAAAAAATTTACTGTCGTGTCTGCCTTGTTCAGATTATCTGGGATATTTAATTTCCGATGAGTCTATTGGCTTTTTTATAACTGACCACGGATAAAAGAAAGTGCCAGAGGTGAACTAGTTACGGCTGATAGCATTCACTTAGGGGGTAGTTCAAAACGATTTTACTGGAGTGTTGGCTAAATAAACGCATTTTTGGGCGAAATCGCTAAATATGCAACTACCACAAATGTTCTGAATATTAATTGGGAAACACACCTACCGGTTATTTAAGCGAAAGCTCAGTAGACATGTGGGCAAGAAAAAATTAACATTTTGGAAACATTTAATAAGAAATTGATTGAAACGTAAGTCGAGCTCTCATCTGAAGTGTTTCAGAACAATAAGTTTCAGATGATGTGAGGGTAACAGAAAGAAGCGAGAAACTTCGAATGAGTGTTTTTCAAAAAAGGTTAATAATGATAAAAGAATTTTTACACCCTATGAAGGTTCGTGTAACACCATAAGCCAAATTTCCTTAGGTAAAATCTCTCAAAACTGCAACCTAGTGACAAGAAATATTGATGATTTTTTGATCCTCATCTATATTCTTATACGATAAAGTAGAAACTGTCGCAATACCGCGATACATAATTAATTACCATTTACAACAAATCATTCCAAATCTTCGTGGACATAAAGTGCTTTACAAAAAATAATCCAGGATGAAGGAACACTGAGTGAACTGTTTTAATGTCGTTTGGAGATTGTTTGCATTTTGAAGTTAGGAAGAGGGTCATTTGAGTCATGCTAAAAATATCTTAATCAAGGGCGAATACTTTAAATATGCATAATATCTATAAAAAATGACGATTGAAAACACTGAAAATACGGTCTTAATGTCGACTGGAAACTCATTGGATTTTTACGTAAGGAAGGTGATTTGAGTAATGCTGAAAACCTCATAGTTGATGGCGAAAACACTAAAAATGCAACATCCACAAATGTTTTCTAAATTATCTGGGAAACAGTCACAATTGTATCTGCAATTCAGGAAACATTTTTGAGCGTGATAAAATTTCTTATCGAAAGAAATCAATTACAAGGCTAGATGAGGTAATACGTGGAGTGAAATCGTTTCACATGTAAAGATTGCAGCCATTTGAGTTTTTCAAGCCTAACGAGTTTCCATTCATTACAGACGTGAAAAAAACCTCGGAAATTTTGAGCTACAGTAGATATTTTTTATTATCTGAATCTTAAGAGCTGAAAAGTGGTATTCTGTGCCAAGAGTTCAAATATAAAATATGTAATATTTTCGCCGCTTAACGGTTAGTGTGATCATTATTCATATTTACGAGGGTAAAATGACTCCGAGAGGCAATGAATCGGTTACATGAAGATCGTTTATTCATTATCATATGTTCGGTACTCGGAAAACCGTATAGCCATACTGAGATATACAATTTATAAACATTACTTGTTTCATTATATTAGCCTTTTTATTGTTCATGATGGGTCTAGGAAAAAATCAGTCTGCAGGAGCGTCGATTTGAACTGTTGTGTCTGCCTAGTTCAGTTTATATGGATTTTTAATTTCCGATAAGTCTATTTCCTTTTTTAAAACAGAGGTAACTGATGGAAGTTTTTGCCAAAGGTGAACTAGGTACGGCTGATAGTATTCACTTTGGGGTTAGTTCAAAACTATTTTACTGAGCTGAAGGCTGACTAAAGGTATTTTGTGGGGAAATCGCTATATATGCAACTCTCACAAATGTTCTGACTGTTGATTGGGAAACACGCGTAATTCATACCAAAACTCAGTAGACACATGTGAGCATGAGAAAAATCACGTTTAGAAAATATTTAACAAGAAATTGATTGACACGTAAGGAGAGCTGTCGTCTGATTTGTTTAAGAACAATAAGTTTCAAATCATTTGAGGGTTACCGAAAGAAGCAAGAAACTTCGAACGACTGTTTTTCAA
>NW_027644722.1:0-57376 GCF_032717465.1 Coenobita brevimanus | reverse complement strand
CTCTCTTCCCAATAATAATCAGACAATGCGTTGTGATGGAGGAAATCACAAGAAATGCAGTGAAGGAAAGTGACACCAGAAAACTGGCAAAAATGTATGGAGCATACGAGAAAGTTAGAACAGGAATATATCAGAAATGACATGGTGCGCAATCACATGGTCGAAGAATTCGTCATTAACGTGGCGAATGATTCCACCAGTGAAGAAGAAGGTTTAGATGAGGGAGACATGAATATCGAGTGATAGAGAGAGAGAGAGAGAGAGAGAGAGAGAGAGAGAGAGATTGTATTTTCAATGGAAATTTTAGAGTATAATGAATATTTATTAAGGAAATGCTACTGTTGATCATTCGATCAGTAATACTATTGTAAATCAGTTTATGTTTTTTCATAACATTTTTTTTTTTCATAAAGAATAGTAATAAAACAATAAAATAAAATAAAGTAATTTTTCTTCATCTTTCAGGCCTATTTCATTGGCTTACCATACCCCTCCCCACATTCCGACCCGGGCCACTCCCATCCTCCATCCCTCCTCATATGGACCGATATCTGGGCACACCACCCCCCTTAACTCAAAACATCATCCTTCCTGCCTTCCTATCCATCCCCATCCCCTCTCTTCACCTAGCTTTTTGCCCACATACACAACATTTGCAGACACACACACACACACACACACACACACACACACACACACACACACCTGAGCTGGAATCGGCAATCTGTTTCCCATTGTGACCTCTATTTCCTTACCCAACACTCCTTCCCTCTCCCTAAGGACTTCCCACTTCACCTGTCCCTTGTTTCTCTCCGTCTTTGTGCCGTGATTAGAAATCTGGACAGAATAGGGTTGAGACTGAATGGCTTGTTCTTTGTTACTTTGTTAAAACGATAAATATAAACAAACACGTTTTTTAAATAACTGACGACCTACCAAAAAATCTATCATTCTATCAGAATATATATATATATATATATATATATATATATATATATATATATATATATATATATATATATATATATATATACAACTTCGAACTATAAAACTTATATGTAAACTTCAGGAAACTGGCAAATGGGGTCCCCCCCTTTAGAAAATTCCTTGGTGCGCCCCTGCTGGGCACTGATAGATAAATAGAGGCTTCACATTGTTTTATTACTTAAACGTCGTGTGTGTGTGTGTGTGTGTGTGTGTGTGTGTGTGTGTGTGTGTGTGTGTTCATAGTGATAGCTGAGTGATAGCTGAGTATCCTGGTCGGGAAGGCTGGTAGGAAGTTAGTGAGGGATGTTAAAGATATCAGGAGCGAGGAGTGTGCAGCAACATAAGTTATTGATATGTGACATGTTGCCCAAGGACCAGGTGATGAAAAAGAGAGGACCTATGCACCTAGGTGGAAAATATGGAAGTTCTAATAACGAAGCAGTAAGGGATGCCTTCTATAGCGAGATGAGTGGGGTGTTGCCTGAACAGGGAGACATTGACAGCAATGTTAATGAACAGTACAGAGCCCTCAAGTACAACCTCTTGAGAGTTACTGATTCGGTGTGTGGATGGACAACGGGTTCTTCCAAGACATAAAGTAACTTGGTGGTGGGATGCGGGTGTAGAAGCTGCATTTAGGGAGAAATGAAAGCTTCTCCGGGAATGGAAGATAGGTGGTAACAAAGATGAATACTTGGTTGTCAAGCACAGGGCTAGAAAAGAGGTTTACAGGGCAAAGTCAGAGTCTCAGAGCCTTTTACTTGATAACCAAAATAGTGTGGAAAGTAAGAATATGATACGTAAGGTGGCAGATCAGATGAAGAGGGAGAATAGGGATATCATAGGTAAGCAGTGTGTGAAGAATGATGAAGGAAAGGTAGTGGTGGACAGTGGGGATACTAAAGACGCCTAGAGAGAGCATTACAACCGGTTGTTGAATGAGGAGTTACACTTGGACCGAGAAGGTTCGGAGCCAGCAGATCAGTTGTTTGGCCCTTGACCTTTGATTGACGGTGCTACTGTGAGCAGGGCAATAGGCAAGATGCAGGTGGGGAAGGCAGCAGGTGTGTCTGGGTTGACTGCTGAAATGTTGAAATCCTTAAGAGATCTGGGAGTGGAGTTAGTCACCGACTTGATTAATACTGTTATTTATTAGAGTATTGTACCAGATTATTGGCTGAACAGTGTAATTGTAAATGTGTACAAGAGGAAGGGGTGATGCCCTGGAAAGAGGAAATTATAGAGGCATGAAGACCATATGATGAAGGTAATGGAGAGAGTTTGAGAAAATATAATTAGAGAAGGAGTGAATATTGATGAGATGCAGTTTGGGTTTATGCCAGGCAAAGGGACTACTGATGCCATATTCATTGTTTGACAGCGTCAGGAAAAATATATAGGAAAAGAAAAGGGAGCCGTACTGTACTTTGTTTTTGTTTATTTGGAGAGGGCCTTTGACAGAATCCCTAGAGACATGGTAAAGTGGGCAGTGAGAAAGCTTGGGATCGAGGAGTTGCTGATTGGGGTGGTTATGGCTATGTGTGTGGATGCTCGCACCCAGGTAAGGGGTGAATGGAGATTTGAATGATGAGTTTTCTGTTAATGATGGTGTGCATCAAGGGTCAGACTTGAGCCCCTTGTTGTTTATCATGGTACTTGATGCCCTCGCACAGGACTTCAGAATGTACTCCCATGGGAGATATTGTATGCAGATGATTTGGTGCTGCTTGCAGAGTATGAAGGGGAGAGATGGTATGGGGCACAAGGGCTTAAGAATAAAGGCAGATAAAGCAAAAGTGATGGTATCTAGGGCTGGTGGTGGTACTGTCAAAGAAGAGGGAGAGTGGCCATGTGCAGTTTTGCCACAAAGGTGTGGGAAGTAATTCCATCTTGTGCAGTGTTTGTGATAAGTGGGTGCATAAGGGATATATTGGTATTAGAGGTAGACTGCGAGATAATGCTGATTTCATATGTGTTGTGTGTTGGGGAGAGTGTATGGAGACTGTCAGGCATGAAAGGACTGAAGTTGCTGGTGAGTCTCTTGAGTGTGTGGAAGAGTTTCTATATTTGGGAGACATGTTATGTGCTTGAGGTGGAGCTGGAACTAGCTCTGTAGCTAGCGTGAGGAGTGGTTGGAAGAAGTTCAGGGAGCTGTTGCCTCTGCTGGCACTGAGAGGGCTCCCCCTCCATGCTCAGGGATCTTTGTATGCAGCATGCATTAAGAGTTTATAGCAATATGGTAGTGAGACCTGGGCAGTAAAGGAAGAGGATATTTGCAGGCTGAAAGATGCAGAAATGACAATGATTAGGTGGATGTGAAGTTCATCCCTGAGTGCGAGGCCTGGGGGGGCTAGGGTTACAATGGATGAGTTAAGAGGTACTGTAGTATGGAACCGGAGTGTATTGGGGTTCTGATGAGGAGAGGTAGATTGATGTGGTTTGGGCATATGGAGAGGATGAGAGATGATAATTGGGTGCAGAAAGTGAGAAGTGTTAATGATAGGGGTAGGATTGCGAGAGGTGGACTGAAGAAGACCTGGGATGAGGTCATTGAATGTGACCTCAGGGATATGGGACTGAATAGGGAGGCTGTTAGGGATTTAGTAGCATGGAGAGCTGTTATTAAGTGACCATGGCTGGCGCATGCAAGCAAGTTTGAGCCTTGAAAAATGAATGAACGAGCAGTACAGTTTTTCATCTCAGTGATTTTGTTCCGAATATTTTGGCTAAGTAAATTTTTCTGGTTTCCCAGCACCACTGTACAGTGGAGGATTTGCAGGGTGTTTAGACATCAGGAAGCCATTTACTGATGTCAGAAATGCCATCAGCAGGATTAAAAATAAGTTCTTTAGATATCTGCCATTAGAGCTGTGTCGTATGGGTGTTCGCCATTTCCGAAAAGTACAGATTTGGCCCACTTTCAACCGACAGACTGTGATATATATATATACACACAGTAACTCCTCATTTTTCGCTGCCTGAATGTTCCGCCAAAACCGCGTGAAATGTGAAACGTCGAAGTGTGAAGTTAAGAATCTATCTGTCTATTGCCTGATGCCATAATCCCGTAAGGGGTGGCCATTTGACTCTGAGTAATTTGTTTTACAGGGAGGGGCACTAACCCTCCACCAACCCACTTGTTGACACATAGGGAGCACGTATGGTTTGTTTATATAGTTACCACCCAGCGTTGTAAATGGATTCTTGGCTTACAGGAAACCATTTGGCTTGTCACTCAATGCAAAGCCAAATGTAAAGGAAAGAAAAGCAATAAGAAGTGACAGGAAAGATGGGAGAAATAGGAAAAGAGGAGGGCAGGCACAGAAAAAGCATGATAAGGCTAAGGAAGATGTAGGCAGCACTACATAAGGTGCTGGAGACATTTTCGTTTAACAAAGCCATTCATGTCACTGACCTTAGCTGCTCTTCCAGTATTGAGTATGAATCCAGGTTTGAACAGATGTAGAAAACAAGAGATGTCTGCTCAGCAGCCTCTGTATTTTCCCACTTAATTTGACAGTAACAATATTTTTTTAGTTAAATGTTTTAGCACCTTTAATGCCACTGGCAACATTTCCTTTGTCAGTGGTGTGTCTATAGTATGAAACGTAAGATTATGGCCAGGAAGCTCCTTCCACAATATATTTATTTTATAAAATATATAGTATTGTAGGGATATTATCACTTTCTCATTTGAATGCTAGATTTGTAATCAATCAAAATTTTCTAATTGCAGGCATTTTGTTGTACCTACATCTTTCATTATTATTTTTTTCCCCTCAGATTCAGTGATCAATTTTCTGCTTAATCTTGTTACCACCAGACAAGTTTTATGCAGTGTAGGAATAGTCTCTAATTGGAGAGTGGTTAATTAGGGCTAATTCTAACCCTTCTAGTTCGAAAATTCTCTACCAAATGAAAAAAGTAATCTTGAGATGGCAATGGATAAGATTTGAAAAAAATCACTATTTTGAAATGATTAAGGTTAGAAAATGACAAAAGACTTCATACCACTTTAAGCTGTAGAAAGAAAAATAATAATCTTGCAATCACCAGCTCATATAATTCAGCATTTTTACTTTCCATACATTCTTATATTCTCAAACCTTACACCTTTCTGCATTATGTTAACCAGTGACAGCTATAAGCATTTTTTAGCAGAATGCAGAGATTACCAGTAACTTTTTATTTTATGCAAGCCTGAATAAAACTTTCAAGTGCATTCATAATAGTGAAATACTTGTGGGTATACAGTGCTCCCACTGTAATGCGGGTAATGTAGACTGTCCACATGCCGCGGTATAGGTTCCATATGTTTCAACTATAAAGGGCTGACCTAGACTGGACATTTCCAAAGTTGCCCATTTCACCCCAGATCCCACCCAAAGCTTGCAAATAACCCCCGTCTGACATTCACTCTCGTACTCATACCCAAGAAGTTATTGAAAATACATAAGGAAGGCTCCTGGTCATTAATATAAAAAGTTTATGCCACTAACCAGACTGGCTTTGGTGGCCACACTCGCTGTCCCTGGCACCCCAAGACCCCATTCTGTGTAGTTACATTCGAGATGTGCTTGGCTGGTCCCCTTCATCTTCGGAGTCAAGCCTTTCAAAGTCCATGGAGGAAACGATGAACATAACCTCTTTGTCTGATTCGGCACTTTCTTCCAGGCTTGAATCATTGCCAAAGAATGGTTGTTGTGACGTTTCCTGACGAACTCGAAAAATGTCTGTGATCCTTTTCTGTTGCTGCGCATTCACCCTTTCCTTAAACATCTCTGTGTACTGCCCTATATCATTGGCCCCTAATGCAGCGCAGTTTGCTCGGCTCAGTCCTTACCTGTGTCCTGCTTGGTGATGACGAAGGTGAGCCTCTCATACAGTTCCACAGTTTCTCTCAGCGTGCTTGTTGCTATCTCTCCCATTCGCCTTTCCTCTGACTCACCCTGTTCTTCAGTCTTCCTGCTGCTGGTCCAATAGTTCCTCAGTGTCCAGGGTGGGGTCTGGGGCAAGAAGCTCCTGTATGTCAGCAGCATCAAGTTGTTCCATGCCGGCGACTATCCTTGCTGTCTCCACTGCTGTGTCAACCGCTGCATCAACACTCTGTGGCTCGATCTCTAAGTCAAGCTTGCGGCCTGGCAAACTTTGCAAAATGTTGTGCCAGGCGTGATGCACTGTGGCCTGTGCCAGCTCACTGCAGGCTTCAACAATGGTGTCCACACTATTTTTGATGGTGAATGACTTCCAAAAGTTGATAACAGACTGTACCTTCCTAGAGTGCTTCATGACAGTGGCGGTAGCAATAGCAGGTGGCGAGGGTGAGTCGTGGCTCGTGCCAGGGGTGGGTGACTCAGAACATGATGAATATGATGAAATTGCCAGCTCGTCCAAATCTTCATTGGTGTTGGTGGCAGCTTGGAGCATAGCGAAGGTCTTCGAGGCATAGGTTGCCATCAGCACAGCGATCACTTCTTGGTCAAGTGGCTGAAGGAGTGAGGTTGTGTTCAGAGGCATGAACACAACCTTGATGTTGGGGTGATGATCATCGAGGAATGGTGAGTGACCTGGTGCATTGTCTCAGAGGAGCAGGATCTTAAATGCCAAGTTGTGCCACTTGCAGAAATCGTCCGCTTGTTTGTGAAGCGCTTGTCAAACCATTTGAGAGACTGCTCCCGACATCCACCCCATCTTGTTCATCTGGTGCATGTTGAGTTAGTCCATGTCACAGTTCCTGTAGGTGTGTGGTTTCTTGGCTTGTGAGATAACAAGTGGTTTCATTTTGCAGGTCCCTGAGGCATTACAGGTTAGGAGTAGAGTGAGTCTTACCTTAGACGCCTTGTAACCACAGGCTTACTGCTTACACCGTTGGATGTAGGTCCTTGTAGGCATTTATTTTTTCCAAAAAAACCTCGTCTCAGCATTAAAAATCTGGTTCTGGGAGTACCCACCGTCTCTGATGACATCTCTAAGAAATGCAAGGAAGGTAGAAGAAGCAGAAACATCAGCATTGGCCCCCTAACCAGTTAAACTAACATTCCTTGACCCATTCCTCGCAATAAAAGAATTTAACCAACCTTTTGAGGCCTTGAAGGGCGTCGGGTTCTCTTGGTTTAGCCGTCTACATACCTGAATGTAGAAATGCTTGGCTTTATCATGTAGCATGGTGCCGTTAGTAGGGATGTTTCTCTGTCTCTGCCTCTTGACATACCGAAGTAGAAGTCGCTCCATGGTCTTCAGTGCTGTATTCAAGAACAATATTGCAGCTTGTCCTGCCACTGGGGGGTTGCTTTTGACGTATGCCTTGATCTTTTCTCGGTCTTTCCAAGTTGTCCTGATGGTGCTTTCATTAACCTTGTGCCTGTCTGCCAAGTTAACTTGTCTCTTCCTGTTCTCCAACTCTCATACTATCTCCATTTTCTGGCTGTAGGTGAAGCGCCGTCACTTGTTTTTGGGCTCCAGTCGGCTGCGCGGCATAATGCTTAGGTAACAATGCTCTGTACTGTGGGAGTAGCTACTTCAGATGCAGCCACGAGACAGGAGAAAACAATGTAAGATGCCCCTAGCGGCCAACGGGGGTACATATGGATGTGATGTCATGCGACCAGTCAGAGTGCACCGCTTTCCTGACGTCATCACTTGCGACATCTGACTTTCATTGGGCCGTCTGAGAGCTCTGATGCTCGACAACTTGCCGCAGTATATCTGTTTGTGACCACGGTATATATATTTTTGGTCACACTGTAGGTTATTGCGTAAATACAAATCCGTGTTACTCAGTACTGCGTGACAGGAGGGAGCACTATACTGAGACACATTTTAGCCTTTTAATTGCATGAATTTCTTAAGTCAAACAAAGTTGTCTCTTAGCAAGAATGACAGACTTTAGGGCATCCATGGCTGTCAAAGTGTATAACATCTTTCTGGTTATGATGTTTGTGTTTATGTTAGATACGCATATTAGATCACAAATGGTAATCGGTATTTTTACCAGCTATGATAGTGAAACGTATTGTTTTTAGTTTGTCTGTCTGTGGGTCTGCCTGCCTGTGTATGTGTGTGTGTGTGTAATGTCACTGTCTGTACAGTAGGCTATGTCATTAGGATGCATACCTATAGTTGAGGTCATGGGTCTTAAGTTGGCAAGTTGGGATTTGAATGGAGTTTTATAATGAGATATAGATGTCTGTGTGTGCAGGCTTACAGTATCCATTACGCAAGGTTAATGCTTTATCTGCACGTCTTGAAAGTCTGATGTAAGATGTGTGTATAACCCAGTTTGACAAGGAAAAAGTAGCAGTACTGCACTGTGCTTTATAACTTAGAAGAAAGACAGTTAATGCCATGACATATAGAGAGGTGTATGGTATGTAGGAGGACTACTGTGCCTTGAGAGCAGGCTGTGAAGCCTATGCCCAGAGTTGAACACATAAAAAAAAATGAAGTACTGATGTAGTCTGACATACGGTACTGGAAGTAATACTGTATAGCAAAGCACTAATTTTCCGTTGTCTGATAATACAGACTTGCCCTTCAGGTACCACTAGCAGTACAAGTCATGTAATTTTTCTTGTATCCAAACTTACTTATTTTCTTACTTTCCCGATCATTAAAAATCAGTAGATTATCACATAATTAACTTTTTGAATGGTTTGATGTTGCAGTGTCTCCATATCAGAATTTAACTTTTTGATCTTGCAGTATATGCATATAAAGTCCTTGTTATAGATTGACTTTTTTTTTGTTATTTTTGGCTCTCCATCAACAGTATACTGTGGAATGAGTGTGCATCATATTTTGCGTTGCTGCATGTAAAAATATGCCAGTTCTTGCCAGTTTGCAAAGCCTGTTAAATTAGAAGCCATGATATTTTGAAACACATCCCTGACATATATAGCGGACTGCCTGCTTAAGAAATCCCACAAAACACTTATGTGGATAGTTGAAGCTTTACTGAAGCATACCATTCCAATACAGGAAGTAAAAACTCCGGTCATTTGATTACAGTGACATCTTTCATATATTTGTTCTTGTTATCTTGGAGCCTTTTCCTTAAATACTATATATTGTTCTTGTTATCTTGGAGCCTTTTCTTTAAATAATAAGTTTAGGAGAGAGATTTCAGATTGAAAAGGCTGCATATATAATTCAATAATGCATTCAGTATACAAAGCTGTTCCTGAGTTGAATGAAATGTAAGATGAAAGGACTACTTGCTGCTGGACTTTTTCTGTATTGATAATAGTATTAATTGGATGTTTTCTTGATTCTTTGATCACTGAATCTTTGCCGTCTAGTTTTGCTAGGATCTGACAGCATTTCAAACATTACTTTCCAGTGGCTTGTACCTTTGATATATTATTCCTATGTGATATTGTATTGTTAAAAGTAAAAGCTAGCCAACAATTGTCTGCCAGCATTTTGTTAATTCTTCTATGTTTTTTATTCCTTCAATGTCATTCTTTCTCATACTTATTGTTTTGTGCTTAATCTTATATAATGATCACATAAAAATATTTCATGCAACACCATTCATCACCATACCTGGCTGAGAAGTGTTGGCAAATTTTTGAAATATCAGAGCAAAGCATGACCCTCTACAGTGTTAGTATTGTATTATCTTGACTCTTTAACCCTTTGAGTGTTATTTCCTCACTTATAGATATAATATACTGGTTAATGCCCGGTATTCTTTTATATTTCACATGTGAAGAGTTGAATTTGCTATTGTCAGCAAACCAAGTGATAGTATGTAAAACATTGTTAGTTTCCAGGAGTTTATGAGGCATGCTTTTTCAGGTTTAGTACAGTAGTCTTGATTTTCCATGTCCCTAAAATATCAGGCACGGTTCTCAATCTTCAGCTGCATGTAATTGCCTGTTTCAGTTTTCTCCTGAAATTTTGTGGGTACTGAGAAGCAAAACAGTACTGTAATTCAGAGTGGATAGTTGATTCTTCTCGTTATTTATGAGTATGCCACCTACATTGTTGGTTCTGTGTGTGTAAGTTTAAGTAGTGAAGGACTTTAAGGTGCTGTCATCAGGTCAGAAGTGCGAATGTGGGTAAGTAAGCAAGCATGACAGGCAACCTGACCAATGGAACCTGGCGCCTAGCATGTTGGTACAGGCAGTCTTCACTTGAAGTCTACAGTGTGCATATGCAAAATGATTCTTTAGTCCATTCATGACTGAGGGGATAAATATATAAAAGACATGCATATCTGACTTTAGTACAATTCATAGTCCATCATAAGCAGCTTAAGTTTAATATAGGTGGAAACTCGTCAGCAGCTTCATAATGAAACAACTTTAATGTAAAGCAACTTTAAATGAGGATTACCTGTACCTCTGAGCTGACGCATGGCTGTAGGCTGGTGTTCACGAGAGCTGCCCACTTCCTCATTGATGTTTTTTTTTTTACTTATCTGTTTTAAGTTGTTATATGTCGAAAGTTAAGGTATTAACATTATGTGAAAATAGGTAAAAGATGACATTTGAAGGCAAATTACTTATAGACTGTAGTTAGCATAATTCTAAATATTTTCAGTTTTCAAGTACAAGTACACAGTAACTTTTTCTGTTTTTACCCAAGAAAAGAGTGATCTGTCTTATTTATCATTGTGTGCAGGATTTTCATCATCTAGTATTTTTGTTAGTGTTCACTGCTTTAATGTTGTCAGTACATTTAAATTCAGTTTTGTATTATTCAGTTTAATAGAATTTCATGGTTATATTTCTGGTCAGTAAGTGTATAGTTTGTTGAAAAATACAGTATATAATGTTGTGGATGGTTCATTAATTGTACACTGAAGTTGAGGCATCTCTCGTGAAGTCTTGAAACAGAGTGATCCCAGAGAGGAATGTAGCATTAAGCATGATGGCAGCCCAACTTGACCTGGCTTATGCCTAGCTAGAGGATGCAGCAAGAGTGGCAGCGGCAACAGGGAAAGGTGGTGCACGGCGCAGGGTGGTGGGGGTGAGTATTACATCAGGTACTGGTGGGTGCATGAGGGCCAGTGGCTGTGTAATACCCACCCTTCCCCCTGCACACCCTCCCTCATTTTCCCCTCACCCTTACCCTACCAAGCCTACCTTCTGCTTCACACCATCTTTATGCCATGTTATATTACAGTATTTGTGTTTTTACCCCATACTATACAGCATTTTTGTTTTCTGTAGGTTTTCGTATGAAATGTTTGTGGTGTTCTTTTTAAGTAAACCTTACAAGTAATAATTATATTTCTGTTTTTGGCGGATACATTACCCCGTATTGATTTGATATTTCAGGTTATTTTTCATTTTGAATTATCTCATGGCTTTTGTCAACTATCATACTTTTATTTTCTGTTTTATAATTATTCATTCATTTTTTGCCTGACATCTTTTTGCCACATTGCAACAGCATCACTACTTAGCAGTGAGTTTTCTTTTATACTGTACTGTACTGTATTGCTTATGTTTTGTGTATTATCAAAGTAATTCTTTCATTGACTGTAATGTTAACCCTTTTTTCCTACTGTGGATGCAGAAAGATATTTTACATGGGCTACCACAAATTATTTTTTTAGATGAGGTAAATTCAAGTATTCATAGGGCTCAAAACTGTCTCAGTTATCCTTTGAAATGTGAATCTCTCCTACTAAAACAGTCTAAGTCAGAATAAATTCCTAAGCAAGTCCATAGCAGCAAAAGAATTAAGAAATTGTGCATCCCCTCCCATCAGTGCTTGCTTGTGTGAATGAAGGAAGTACAGTATTAACTGGTCTGTAACCTGTTAAATATGAATAATGTCCTTTTTAGTTTACCCTTGCTGCTGCCAGATAATTTTATTCAGGTTGAGAAGGGCTTCTAATATTGAAAGCGTTTCATAAGGGTACATCTAACCCTTGCGGTTCAAACACTCTATTGTGTTGTAAATTAAATCATCAGATGGCAAGAAAAAAATAAAAAAGATATTACCGGGCTTAGTTTGCTTGTACTTTTGATGTCTCCTGTAGTAATTTGAACATTTGTACTTACTGAATTTGTCTCAGTGCAGAATGGTAGTTACCTCCCCATCAGTCTAGTGATGTATTTTTGTTCTGTATTCTTGCTTTTTCCAGACTATTTTCTTCAACCTGGCTGAGATTTTTTATAGTAAATGGATTAATGAATGCTGTATCTAACCCCTCCAGTTCAAAAAGTCTCTTCTAAGCTGAATAAATTCATCTGAAGTAGCAAGAATAAACTAGAAAACATGTCACCTGATTGAGTGGGTTAATAATTTTCAGCCTTGTGGATGTAGGAATGGACTGTGAATTGCATGGTCATGAATAGGATGCCATCTGTTTATGGAAATGCAGAAATGCAGTCAGTCCTCGTAATATGTTGGTGATTGGTTTCCAGACAACAAACATCACGGGATTATGGTGTCTGGCAATAGATAGATAGATAGAATTTACTCTGAAGTTATTAGCACCCATAAAAAAAGACAGCATGTAATGAGGATTTTCTGTAGTTTGAAAGTTTAAGATATGTTAAGACTTTCTGAACAATGAAGTACATTTTAGTTTATTCTTGTTACTGTTTTGTTAACCAGCTTCAGAATAGCCACTTAATTATGATGAGGTTATTGAAAGCTGTATCATACCTCCCATGTTGAGTAAGTCTTCAGAGTGTAAGATTAACTGGGAATAGCAAGAACAAATAACAAAAGTCAGCACAAGGCAATATCTGAATGGCAGTATGGATGATCAAGTGAGAAGATTTGTGTTTGACTCGAGAGTGTATAGTGGTTTGGGGAGTGGATTGTCTATTCACTGCATTATATTGGTGAAAGATGGCGTTGGAAAAACAGTGGGTGAACATAGGTAGAGGAAGGCAGGAAACAATTGCTGCAAAGACAGTAGAAAGACTGGAGGAAGAGGAAAATGGGTGAGTATGAGTACAAGCAAAAAAGATGAGGAGCAACTGGATAAGTATGATTTGGAGCAGATGGAGGAGTTGGAAGGTATATGTAAGATGTTCACAAGGAGTCTGTACAGCATATGAGATAGTGTGTGGGTTGAGGTGAAGACATACAGTGGTGAAAGGAGCAGCATGGTGGAATGAGTAGTGGAAGAGAAGAATAGCATATTTATTGGGTGGAAAGCAGAGGAATGGAGGATGTGGAGAGATGCCAGAGAGAGCTGTATGTTGAGAGGAATGGGGTGAAGAGATTAGTAAGAGAGAGTAAAAGTGGTTGAAGAGTGTTGAAGAAACTTGAGTGGAAGATGTAAGGAATGTAAAAAAAACTGTTCTGGAAGGAGGTGAAGAAAGCAAGATGAGGTGATAAGGGAAGGAGTAGAGTTATGAATAATGAAGGTGATAGAATGCTGATGGAGAATAAAGAATATGATAAGATGGAGAGATCATTTTAAAGAAATGATGAAAGTGACAGAATGCCGATGGAGAAGAAAGAATATGATAAGATGGAGAGATCATTTTAAAGAGTTTTTGAACTTCGAAAATGAAAGAAGTGCAAATAAAAGTGGCTGGAAAATGGCTCAGAGAAGAAAGGAAAAGAGTAGGATGGAAGTGTGCGAGGCATTGAAGAAAGGCAGAATGGGGAAAGCTCCAGAAATTGATTGAGTGAGAGATAAAATGTTGAAATAAGGAGATGAGATAGTGGATAAATAGATACAGCAGATCCTTGCAAAAATGAACCTCAGTATAACAGATTTCGGATTTAACGAATAAGCCCACCAAACTTTCATTGACCACAACAAACAATGATCCTTAAATAATGTTCAATGGGTCACAATGTATGTGTTTTGTACCCATTTTACTCCAACTTGGCCTGAAGTGCTCTCTTTCCATCATGATTCCTGAGCTGTAGTAACATATTATAGTAATACTGTACTATAATAGTCATGAAGAAGTGCCATGACAAGGATGTGAAATAAACTGCAAAAGGGCACAATTATTTGCCAAGCTAGGGTGAATTGGGTATAGTTTTCTTATTCAGTACTGTAGTAGATTATGATATTGTACTCTACTGTAATTTTCAAATGTACTTCAGTTCCCACTAGAGGGAGCGACTCTTGGGTTTAACAAACATTGGCTTCAATGAACCTGGCTCCCCCAACCCCAATTAGTCCATTAAAGCAGTACTCCCTCCCTCAGATGTGGTAGGTGGGGGCCCTTACCATCCACTCACTTACTTTAGTGCTGCTTTGGGTGACTGCCTTTCCCTCTCTTCTTTCCTCATGTGTCTTGCTTACCTTCATTCTTTCCTAATACTTCTGCCTATGGGTGACTTTACACTTCCTTCTTTGTCTTTCTGTCCTTCACTCTTTCCTCTTCCTTCTGCCTGTGGGTGACTCTGCACTGAGTGACAAACAAAATGGTTTCCTGTACACCAGGAAACCATTTCCCACGCTGGGTGGTAATCATATAACCAAATTGTGGAGCCTGGTGGTTTAGTGGGTAATTAAGGCACTCCAGTCGGATTCAGCCGGTGTACTGTAGGTTTACATCCAAGGGGTGATTGGGGTTTATTGCTCACATAATGACACTCGGGGATGAGTGAGGCTGGTCACTCTCATCTTAAATGTCAGGACTAAGTTACCTAGCCCCGGGCTTCTATGCTCCTCACGGGTGGCATAGGATTGGATGATGAATGGATGGATACAACATAGATGCTGGGTAGTGTTGCTGATACAAGGGCAGTTTCATTTTCGTTTTCGTTTTTAAAGGCTCCAACATGCTTGCATGTGTCGGCAGTGAGAGGAAGATGTGGAGGTTTGTCAGATCATATGATTGTGGTGTGCAAGATCAAGCTGAGAGGAGTGAGGTGGACAAAGAGAGAAATGAGCTATCAGGGAGAGAGACTGAAAGTCGGGAAGCTGAGGATCAAAGAAATGGCGGATGAATACAGGGCCAGAGTAGGAGAGGCGTTAGAATCAGTGAAACAGCAGCTGCTTCAGATTCCACTCTCCTCCATCAACATTTACCAGACTCAGACCACCTAAAACTCTTGCATTCACCTCCCTTACAACACCATCCATGTAAATATTAAACAACCAAGGTGACATCACACATCCCTGTCGCAGCCCCACTCTCACGGGAAACCAATCACTCACAGCATTTCCCACTCTTACACACGCTCTACTATTTACATAAAAACTTTTCACCCCTTTTAGTAACCTACCATCAAGTCCATACAATCTTAAAACAGTCCACAAAGCCTCCCTATCAATTCTATCATACGCTTTCTCTAAATCCATAAATGCCCAAAACACATCCTTGCCTTTCGCTAAATACTTTTCACACACTTGTTTCACAGCAAACACCTGATCAACGCATCCCCTCCCTCTCCTAAAGCCACACTGCTCATCACTAATCACTCCCTCTGTACCCTCTCTAACTCTCATAATTAACACTCTACCATACACCTTACCTACAACACTCAACAGACTTATACCCCTAAAGCTAGTACATTCATACTTATCACCCTTGCCTTTATACAACGGGACCACACAAGCACTTGCCCAGTCAATTGGCACCATACCTTTCTCAAAGCACACATTCAACAATCTTACTAACCAGTCAACAATAGTCACTCCACCACCCTTCAGGCATTCCACAGCACACCCATCCATACCTGCAGCTTTCCCTGTTTTCATCTCCTTTACTGCATTCTCCACTTCCTCCTTTGTGATCAAAGAATCATTCAACTCTCCCAACACATTTATTCCTTGCACCCTTCCATCCGCCACAATCTCAGCCACCCTTTCCTCCTCTACATTTAATAATCTTTCAAAATACTCTGCTCATCTCTTCCTTACTGCATCCATCTCAATTAACATCCTTCCATCCTCTGCTTTTACTCGTTCTTCCTTCCCAGACTCTCCCTTTCGCACCCTTTTCACCTCCTTCCAAAACATTTTCTTATTCTGTTGAAAATTCTCTGTCAGCCGCCTACCCCACCTCTCATCTGCTGCCACTTTAGCATCACGCACAGCCCTTCTCGCTCTATTCCTCTTTTCCTTATACCTTTCATATGACATCTCATCCTTCCTCTGCAGCCACACTTCATATGCACGTCTCTTCTCAGCCACAGCCATACTTACTTCCTCGCACCACCATTCACTTCCTTTTCTTACACAACCACCCACACGTCTCGCACCACACACCTCTTCTGCATGCCCCACCACAGCACTCTTAAACAACTGCCATTCCTCCTCCACGCTGCCATTTTCCCGATCTTTCACTGCGTTCCACTCATCTTTCAATTTCTCCTGATACTCTATCTTTTTCTCTCTTTTATCCAACTCACTCACTTTCAAAACCTCCCTGCCACACCTAACCCTCCTAGCTCTCACCCATCTCTTACCTACTCTTAACTTTCCCTCCACCAGGTAGTGGTCAGACATACCTCCACCCTCCCTCTCAGAACTCTCACATCCAACAATCTTCCTATTACATTCCTAGACACAACCACATAGTCCATCAAGGCTCTATCAACAACCCTTCCACCCTCCTGTCTCACCCATGTATACTTATATATATCTTTCTTCTCAAACAGCGTATTCCCAATCACCATCTCTCGCTCAACACACATCGCTATCATTCGTTCCCCATTTTCATTTCTTCCAGGCACACCATGCATACCAACTACGCCTTCACCTGCTACATTTCCCACTCTAGCATTCAGATCTCCCATCATTACCACATTCACATTCGCTCCAAAACTCTGCAGACACTCATCAACATCATTCCAGAAAGACTCCCTCTCTTGTTCATCCCTTTCACTACCAGGACCATATGCACTCACAAACACCCACAACTCACGTTCAAATTTCGCTTTCACCCACATCAGTCTCGATGACACCTCCTTCCATTCAATCACACATTGCTGTACTTCCGGACTCACTAACAAGGCCACACCTTCTCTTGCCCTTCCTCTATCAACACCTGACAATCTTCCATTCACACTTCCAAACATAGATTCCCCCTTCCCTTTCATCTTCGTTTCACTCAAAGCTAACACATCCAACTTTCTTCTCACAAACATTCTCCCAATCTCCTCCCTTTTAGCCTCAATCGTACTACATCCACGCACATTCATAGACCCAATCTTCAGGGTACGGGGATAACTCCATCTCCCATCCCTTTTTCTGGCCTGTCTCTTTTTAGGAACTAAAAAACAGAGGAGGGGTCCCTAGTCCCCTCACCCCGCCCCTTTTAGTCGCCTTTTACGACACGCAGGGAATACGGTGGTAGTATTCTTCCTAACACAACCTGGCCGCAGAGTAGTAGTACCACCCCATAGTGCGGCCAGGTTGTGTCCCCCCCGCCACAGGGGGGCTAGAATAAAATACTAGAGTTACCCTGAAGGTGAGAGGGCCTCCGTGCCCTCTAGTGGTTGTAAAAGTAGTTGGGTAAAGTTTCACACGAGTTTCTGGGCTGAACAAGCATGGCATTCCATTGGTCAGTCAGTGGTACTCGGACGATAAGAGGGTGAGGCTGCGTCGGCTCCGTCTCCTGATGTAAGTGTTAAATTTTACTGTTTTAGGGTTAAATTTCGCTGTTTTTGCCATTAAGATGATTCAGATAAGACACAGAGGTATCTTGCTGCCAACCAGGAAGTGTCATAGGTCAGACAGAGTCAACAGATGAGGGCAATAGACGTCGTTTTGCTGGTTAGGGGGTAGTGATGGTGTGTAGGCTTCTCCTCTTGCTGCAAGTGTTGGGTTTTGCTGTTTTTGCCATTAAGGTGACTAAATTAGGACACGGGGATATCTTACGGTCAGCCAGGAAGCGTTGTAGGCCAAAGAAATTGTAGAAACTAAGGGAAATGGATGTAATTTTAATAGTTGTGTATCGTCACTTAGAGCTATAGCCCTAATTGTCAGTTTATCTATTGCCAGACGCCTTAAACACGTAAGGGGTGACCACAAACAAATCGCCTCCATGTCACCCTGTACCCTGCCATTTCGCTGCCCTTCCCCCAACGTACACCGTGTCTCTCGTATACCTCTCTATTCCATCCCTCCATCCCATCCCCTTCACTATCCTCATTTTACTCTAACTTGGCCTAAATTGCAATCTCTTTATCTCGAATCCTGAGTTGTAACAATAGAATATTATGCTAGTCACGAAAAAGTGCTGTTTCAAAGACACAACTGAGACACGTGAAAAGCTGCAAATGGACGAAAATTTGGGCCAAGTTAAGGTGAAAGGAGTAGAGTACAGAATCCTCCATGATAACATAAAAGTTTCTGGATTAAAAGAACTAGAAAAAATGATCATCATCATGATCATGATCATGATCATGATCATCATAATCATCTATCTACTGCTACTATCTACTGCCAAACACCTCAGTCATCATCATTATCATCATCATCATCATCAAATTTTTGCATACCTTCCCTCTTACAAACATGTAGACAGTTTGAGTTACACACTGGTATACGCTGAGAGTAAATACGCACACAGCACGCACCCAAGTACGCACACACTGAGAACGCACACGAACACGCACGCATTGAATACGCACACACTGAATACGCGCGCACTGAACACGCACACAATAAACACACACACGCGCACACACGCACACACACTGAATATGCACACAATAAACAAGCACACAATAAACACGCACACACTGAACACGCACACACTGAACACGTACACACTGAACACGTACACACTGAACACGTACACACTGAACACGTACACACTGAACATGTACACACTGAACACGCACAATTTGACTACGTACACACTTAGCACGTACACATTGATGCACGCAAACACCGATGCACGCACACGCTGCGGCATGTACGCCCTAAACACGCGCACACGGAGCAGGCTCACACTAATGCACGCACGTATTCATTCACGCAAATACTGATACCAGCACTGATCAAAGCACGCACGCACGCTAATATACGCACACACTGATACACACAGGCACTGATACACACAGGCACTGATACACACAAACTCAGATACGAGCACAGATACACGCACACAATGATGCACACACACACAGGTTCACGCACATACTGATACACACACACACACGCACACACACACACACACACACACACACACACACACACACACACACACACACACACACACACACACACACTGAACACGTACACACTGAACATGTACACACTGAACACGTACAATTTGACTAAGTACACACTGAACACACACAAATTGACTACATACACACTTAACACGTACACACTGATGCACGCACACACTGAACACGTACACACTGAACACGTACAATTTGACTAAGTACACACTGAACACACACAATTTGACTTCATACACACTTAGCACGTACACACTGATGCACGTACACACCGATGCACGCACACGCTGCGGCATGTACGCACTAAACACGCGCACACGAAGCAGGCACACTCTAATGCACGCACGTATTCATTCACGCAAACACTGATACCAGCACTGATCAGAGCACGCACGCACGCTAATATACGCACACACTGATACACACAGGCACTGATACACACAGGCACTGATACACACAGGCACTGATACACACAGGCACTGATACACACAAACTCAGATACGAGCATAGATACACGCACACAATGATGCACACACACACAGGTCCACGCACATACTGATACACACACACACACACACACACACACTGATGCATAGACTCAGTGATGCTCGGATATTTTAATGCACACGCACGCACGCAAGCGCGCACTCACACACACACATATACACACACATACACACACGCACACACACACACACACACACACGCACACGCACACGCGCACACACGCACACGCGCACACACGCACACGCGCACACACGCACGCACGCACACACGCACGCACGCACACACGCACGCACGCACACACGCACGCACACACACACACACACACACACACACACACACACACACACACATACAGAAACACACACAAAAAAACACGTACACACTGAACACGCACACAATAAACACGCACACAATAAACGCGCACACAATAAACGCGCACACAATAAACGCGCACACAATAAACACGCAGACACTGAACATCTACACACTGAACACCTACACATTGAACACCTACACACTGAACACGCACAATTTGACTAAGTACACACTGAACACACAATTTGACTACGTACACAGCACGTTCACACTGATGCACGCACACACCGATGCACGCACACGCTGCGGCATGTACGCACTAAACACGCGCACACGGAGCAGGCACACCCTAATGCACGCACGTATTCATTCACGCAAACACTGATACCAGCACTGATCAGAGCACGCACGCACACTAATATACGCACACACTGATACACACAGGCACTGATACACACAGGCACTGATACACGGACACTCAGATACGAGCACAGATACACGCACACAATGATGCACACATACAGGTTCACGCACATACTGATACACACACACACACACACACACACACACACACACACACACACACACACACACACACACACACACAGCCACTAAACAATTGGTGGGTCATATTTATCTGACGTGTCGGAGTGTGGAGATAGATAAGAAATAGAGAGAGAGAGAGAGAGAGAGAGAGAGAGAGAGAGAGAGAGAGAGAGAGAGAGCGGGGGGGGAGGGGCATGAGGCAAGTCAGGCAGGGAGGAGGAGGGTAGACTGCTGTTGTTCGTGTTCCTCCTCCAAATTCCCCTGTTCGTCAACGCAATAGGATGGCCGGGGATAATGTACAGATGGAAGGCAAAAGTGGCAGGAGATGAATTATTTAAAATGGTGATCCCGGAACCTTACTTGCATCAAATCGTTCGTATCGTATTTAAAGGATCTAACATGCTTGCATGCGTCGTCGGCCTTGGTCACATAATGGCGGCTCTCCACACTGCACAATCTTTTGCAGCCTCCCTATTCACTCCCTTATCCCTGAAGTCACACACTATGACCTCGTCGCAGGCCTTTTCCGGTCTGCCTCTCGTAGCCCTTCCTCCGACGTTCACACCTCTCTCTCCTCACCCAGTTGTCATCCTCCATCCTCTTCACATGTCCTAACCTCAAGTCTATCCCTCCTCATCACAACAATACACTTTTGTCCCATTCCTCCTCTTAATTCGTCAATAGTAAACCTAGCCTCCCCCCCAAACCCAGGCCTAGCATTTAAGTAAGAGCTACACGTCCATCTAATCATTGTTATTTCTGTGCGAAATGTGTTTACGTAATCCTTGGTTAGGTAAAGATTCGTTTATTCCCCTGAACCAGAGTGACATCATTCTTATTTTATACTTATTGTTATCAAGCCATTTTATTCAGCTTACGAGCAGCCTCTCGTACTAAAGATTTTATTAGTACTGTATCTGACTCCTTCAGTTTGAAAAGTGTACCCTAAGCTGAATAAAATCATCAGGCTGTTGCAAGAATAAAATGAACGACGTTTCCTGGCTGAATGGGTTAGCACTAACATGATCATTTGCCCCGACATTATCCGATTTATTCACCATCTCGATGACTGACTGACAAATTTTGGCAGTTGTGGTCGGTGACAGTATGGGGCTTTGACCATAATGGCTTTCAGGGTGGCTCTCATGACTGTACCGTTCACATATTTGCATAAAGATTGTGATTTACACCCTTCCTTGATCAGGGCATGCGTTCTGACGTCGTGCGTTGTGTGAACTATGGGAGGAGGGGGTTGAAGATTGGCAGTACCCCCACCCTCCCAAGAAATTACTTAAAAGAAATAATTCGTGTACTTTATTGGATGACGTGGCTGTGGACGTATTATAACTACATATTTACACTGTAAAGCAATTCCAGTTTGACACGAGCTGTGGACAATGCTGGTGCTCTTGGGTCTAAAGAAGCTATTTTTTCGGTGACAATCCCTACTAAGAAATGAGTTCATTATTCACACACCTGTCCGGCAAGGGAGATACAATAATCCTGGTTAACATCTGTTTATTTCAAAGGTGCCCTGAGGTTTATGAAAAGTCCCAAACACTCCTTGCTAATTCACCAGCCGATGGAAAATATGTTAAATACCATTGTTAAGTTTGCCAACATTTACAAACAACCACACTGATATATTTCCAGAGGTAGATTTTTGTGATTTGCGTCGTAGCAGTGGCTAATTGTACACACCATCTCTAAACTCCCACCTTCTCTATGCCCGCTACTCCAGTCCCCCTTCCCTACCCCCTCACCTCTTCCCTACCCCCTCACCTCTTCCCTACCCCCTCACCTCTTCCCTACCCCCTCACCTCTTCCCTCTACCCCCTCACCTCTTCTCTACCCCCTCACCTCTTCTCTACCCCCTCACCTCTTCCTTATATCCTCACCTCTTCCTTACCTCCTCACCTCTTCCCTACCCCCTCACCTTTTCCCTATACCCCTTCCCCTCTTCCCTCTACCCCCTCACCTCTTCCCTCTACCCCCTCACCTCGTCCCTCTACCCCCTCACCTCTTCCCTCTACCCCCCTCACCTCTTCCCTCTACCCCCTCACCTCTTCCCTACCCCCTGACTTCTTCCCTACCCCCCACATCTTCCCTGCCCCCTCACATCTTCCCTACCCCCTCACCTCTTCCCAACCTCCTCACCCCTTCCCTACCCCCTCATCTCGTCCCTACCCCCTCACCTCTTCCCTCTACCCCCTCACTCTTCCCTATACCCCTTCCCCTCTTCCCCATCCCCTCTCCCCTCTCCCCTCTCCCCTACCCCCTCCCCTCTTCCTTACCCCCTCCCCTCGTCTCTACCCCCTCACCTTTTCCCTCTACCCCCTCACCTCTTTCTCTACCCCCCTCCCATCTTCCTTACCCCCTCCCCTCTTCCCTCTACCCCCTCCCCTCTTCCCTCTACCCCCTCCCCTCTTCCCTCTACCCCCCTCCCCTCTTCCCTCTACCCCCCTCCCCTCTTCCCTACCTCCTCACCTTTTCCTTCTACCCCCTCACCTCTTCCCTCTACCCCCTCACCTATTCCCTCTACCCCCTCACCTTTTCCCTCTACCCCCTCACCTTTTCCCTCTACCCCCTCACCTTTTCCCTCTACCCCCTCACCTCTTTCCTCTACCCCCTCACCTCTTCCCTCTACCCCCTCACCTCTTCCCTCTACCCCCTCACCTCTTCCCTCTACCCCCCTCACCTCTTCCCTCTACCCCCTCACCTCTTCCCTCTACCCCCTCACCTCTTCCCTACTCCTTCACCTCTTCCCTCTACCCCCTCACCTCTTCCCTCTACCCCCTCACCTCTTCCCTCTACCCCCTCATCTCTTCCCTCAACCCCCCTCCACTGTTCTCTACCCCCCACCTCTTCCCTACCCCCCACCTCTTCCCTACCCCCTCACCTCTTCCCTACCCCCTCACCTCTTCCTTCTACCCCCCACCTCTTCCTTCTACCCCCCCTCCCATCTCCCTGCTACCAGTCAAACCTCCCCTACCCTCACACCTCTGCTCTCCACCTCTCAGGTTGAATTTTTCCGTTGACACGAAGAAAGAAGAGGATTTTCGCACGACCAAGCAGGCAGAGGATATTTACACGGCCAGGCAAGCAAATGATATTTACACCGACACGAGAGAACAGGAGTGGGAAATAATAGCTTTCTCCCCAAGTAAAAGGTATTTGAACCATTTTTAAACTTTTTGAAATGTGAAATATTTTCTTCTGAGCTTTTCTCACATCGTACACTGTCATGCATTTTGTTTATTGTTAAAAGAGTGATTTTCACACACACACACACACACACACACACACACACACACACACACACACACACACACACACACACACACACACACACACACACACACACACACTCGCACACACACACACACGCACGAAACAAGCACCCGCACCACACACGCACACGCACAAATCTCTCTCTCTCTCTCTCTCTCTCTCTCTCTCTCTCTCTCTCTCACGCAGACAAATTTTGCACGAGAGCACTGATAGCTGTGTGGTGGTTGTGATGGTGATGATGTCAGCGGTGTTGGTGGTGGTGGTGTGTGGTTGTGATGGTGGTGGTAGTACGTGGTTGTGGTAGTGGTGATAGTGTTATGCTGGTGGTTGTATTACGATGGAGTGTGGTTGTGGCGGAGTGTGGTTGTGGTGGAGTGTGGTTGTGGTGGTGGTGGTGGTAGTGTGGGTGTGGTGATGGTACAGTATGGCTGTGAAGAACTTAAAGGAAGGATGTGTGGAATGGGAAGGAATTGGGTGACAAGTTGGGGTTAGAAGACATTGACGTAAGTTTGCAATATAATGTTGGTGTTATGGAAAATAAATCTCTCAGGGAAATGCTCTCCGAAGCCTCCTATGCCACCCAGAATACGGGACATAGGCTCAGCAGTAGCATATAGTGCGTACTTTGGCCTAATTGATATTTGCTCCACAGAAATCGATGGAAACGACGGAGGACGAGATGTCAACCCTGATCAGCGAGATGGCAACTGCAGGCGAGGGGAAGGCGAAGCTGCAGCCCCTGAAGACGGGATGGCAACCTCAGAAGACGAGATGGCAACCTCAGAAAAAGGGGTTGCAACTACGGAAGAAATGGCAGCTGTAGACGACGAGATGGCCTCTCGAGAACATGGCAAGCCCTGCAGAGGAACTGGTGCAGCGTGTGTTGTAGCTTGTACTGATAGGTGATGTGGTAGGGAGAGTAGCAGCAGCTGTGGTGGCACCTGTATAGCGTTACTCTGGTAGGCATTGCATTCCTTAGGCACCTTTGATGTTCCTGTATTTCCCCAGGCGATGCAGAGACGGCTGCGAGGGAGAGACGAGACGGCCGAGAGACCAGGGGAGACCGGAGAGCCTGCAGGGAGATCGGAGCGCCAGACAGGACAGGTGACAGGTTGTATTTTTCTTTGTATTTTCCTTTAGGGTGTGATTGTGTGTGCGTGCTTTGTGTGTGTGTGTGTGTGTGTGTGTGTGTGTGTGTGTGTGTGTGTGTGTGTGTGTGTGTGTTTAGTTCCCAGCATGCTAGGCTGGGTGTGGCAGGTAGGTGGGTCTGGGGAGAGAGGTGGGGTGGGGGAGGCGGGAGAGGGGGGACTTCCTTCCACTTCCATCTTCCTCTCCGTCTGTCCTGTCTGCCTGTCCTCAGCGCAGCCGAACGTGCTGGGATGGTGTCTGTCTGTTAGTGTCTGTCTGCTTTAGTGCTTCTTTCTCTTCCCCACCTTTACTTTTTTATGCGCTGTTTCTTTTTCTGTCGTTCTAGAGTGAGCGTGATGGAGAGAGGGTAGAGGGGCGAGTAGGAGCGAGGGAGCGAGTTGGAGATAGACATAGGACCTACTACATAATATTAATTGCTAAAGGTATCTTGCCCGTATTTAACTGATATACTTTGATAACACTTGAAACATTTGCTCTAGTCCAATACTTTTGTGATATACTTTGAGATACTTATACTTTGATATATAAAATCTTCTGCCAGAGTAACCTAACAGCTGCTGCCATTGCTACTTGTATACTTTGTAAATGTATTGTAATTGTAAACTCTTGTAAAACACTAAAGATAATAAAAGAATCAGCTGTATATCAACTTTACTTTGCCCTTTATGGTATTACAAATGACTAAAATACAATATCACAGAAAAAGTAAAGTATGCAAAGAAAGCATACAATGCTATACTCTAGTTCCCAAAGACATGGAACAGAGTACACAGTAGACTCCAGCACAAGTTAAACGATTCTGACCGTCATCCTAAGAGGGTTTTCTGAAGCTGTAGGATTATCGTCAGAAGCTAGCAAAGAGTAAAAGTGACATCCGCAAACCGAGAGCTTTGCGTCCAGGGCTCCGCGGTTCAAGTCCCAGAGGTGGACAGATGTTTTGACATGTAGACGTTACCAGGGCGTAGCTTGGTGGCCTACCCTTTAATATTCTGGACTAATGGTGGTCTAGCCTCGTGCCCCTGCGCTCCACCTCATTAAAAAAAAAAAAAAGGAAAGCCAAGGGTCATGAATGAACTAAAGGACTAAACTAAGCGGAGAAGAACAAAAATCGTAGAGAAGATCGCCCCAAATTTGATGAGACAGTGTAGTATAACTGAGTGAAATAGGCTTTGGATATGACGGAACTAAACGGCAGTTATACCCACCACTCTTCTGTACCCTACACTACCCTGATTCAGCCTACCCTACCCTACCCAGCCCTACACTACCGTACCCAGCCCTACCCTACCCAGTCCACCACCACCCAGCCCTATCTTACCCTGCCATAACCTATCCTACCCTCCCAAACGCAACTCGACCCATCCCTACCCCATACTGCCAAAACCAACCCAACCTTACCCCACCCTGTCAAGACCGACACAATCCTACCCCACCCTGCCAAAACCAACCCAGTCCTACTCCACCCTGCCAAACCCGACCAATCCTTACCCGACCAATCCTTTCCCACCCAGCCAAAAACCGACCCAATCTTACCCCACCCTGTCAAAACCGACCCCATCCTACTTCACCCGGCCAAAACCGACCCAATCCTACCCTACCCTGCCATAACCGACCCATCCCTACCCTACTCTGCCAAAACCAACCCAATTCTACCCCACCTTGCCAAATGCGACCCAATCCTTGCCCACCCTGCCAAAACCGACCCACACCTACCCTACCCTGTCCAAACCGACCCAATCCTACCTCACCCTTCCAAAACCGACCCAATCCTACCCCACCCTGCCAAAACCGATCCAATCCTACCCCACTCTACCAAAACCGAGCAAACCCTACCCCACCCTACCAAAACCAACTCAATTCTACTCCACTCTGCCAAAACTGACCTAATCATACCCCACCTTGCCAAAACCGACCCAATCCTGCCCCACCCTGCAAAAACCAACCGAAACCTAACCAATACTCTGCCAAAACCGACCCAACCCTTCCCCACCCTGCCAACTCTGACCCATCTCTACCCCACCCTGCCAAAACCGACCCAATCCTACCCCACCCTGCCAAAACCGACCCGATCTTAACCTACCCTGCCATATCCGACCCAATCCTACCCCACCCTGCCAAAACCGACCCGATCTTACCCCACCCTGCCATATCCGACCCAATCCTACCCCATCCTGCCAAGACCGACCCAATCCTACCCCACCCTGCAAAAACCATCCAAGTCCTACCCCACCCTGCCAAAACTATCCCAGTCCTACCTCACCCTGCCAAAACCGACCCAACCCTACCCCACCCTGGCATAACCGACCCAACCCTACCCTGCCCTAACCAAACCAATCTTATCTAACTCATTTTTCACTCTAACTCTTTCTTCAGTTTTCTTCATTCTTTCTCCAGACGATTTTCTTCAGCTCTGGAGAGGAATTTTGAATTTGAGGGTTAGATACAGTCAGCATCAACCCCTTCTCTGTCAGGGGATCTCCTAAGCTGAATAAAATCGTGCGGTCAGCTAGGACAAAGTAAATAAATCGTTCTTGGTCTGAAGGGTTACATGATTCTGTCCCGTCATCCTAAGAGGGTTTTCTGAAGCTGTAGGATATCGTCAGAAGCTAACAAAGTGTAAAAGTGACATCCGCAGACCGGGAGCTCAGCGTCCAGCGCTCCTCAGTTCAAGTCCCAGAGGTGGACAGATGTTTTGACGTGTAGACGTTACCAGGGCGTCGTTTGGTGGCCTACCCTTAAATATTCTGGAATAATGGTGGTCAAGCCTCGTGCACCTGCGCTCCACCACATAAAAAAAATAAAAATAAAAAGGAAAGCCATGGGTCATGAATGAACTAAAGGACTGAACTAAGCGGGGAAGAACAAAAATCGTAGAGAAGAACCCCCAAATCTGATGAGACACTGTAGTATAACTGAGTGAAATAGGCGTTGGATATGACGGAACTATTATGATTTGTAATTATAATATGGAGTCCTAACACCCTGTCCAAACCGACCCAATCCTACCTCACCCTGCAAAAACCGACCCAATCCTACCCCACCCTGCCAAAACCGACCCAATCAAATCCCACTCTGCCAAAACCGACCAAATCCTAACCCACGCTGCCAAAACCAACCAAAACATAACCGACACAATCCTACCTCACCCTGCCAAAACCGACCCAGTCCTACCCCACCATGCCAAAACCGACCCAACCCTACCCCACCCTGCCAAAGCCGATCCAACCCTACCCCACCCTGCCAAAACCGACCCAACCTTACCCCACCCTGCCAAAAAAAACTCAATCCTACCCCACCCGGCCAAAACCGACCCAACGCTACCCCACCCTGCCAAAACCGAACCATGCCTATCACACCCTGCCATAACCGACCCAGTCCTACCCCACCCTGCCAAAACCGGCCCAATCCTACGCCGCCCTGCCAAAACTAACCCAACCTTACCCCACCCGGCCATAACCGACCCAACGCTACCCCACCCTGCCACAACCGTCCCATCCCTACCCTACCTTAATTTAACCAAACCAGTCTTATCTAACTCATTGTCCACATTAACACTTTTTTCCATTTTCATCTTTCTTCCTCCAGACGATTTTCTTCAACTCTGGAGAGAAATTTCGTACTGAAGGGGTTAGATACAGTCACCATCAACCCCTTCACTACGAGGGGATCTCCTAAGCTGAATAAAATCGTCCGGTTACCTAGAACAAAGTAACTAAGTCATTCTCTGTCTGAAGGGGTTATTGTGTCTGTCCCATCATCCCGAGAGGGTTTCTTTAAGCTCCAGGAAATCGTCTAAAGGTAGCAAAGTGTAAACATGACGTCAGCACTTGTTCTAGGCGCCACAGATCGAGTCCCGGAGGTGAACAAAGGTTTTTATATCATATAGACGTTTTATATTTTGCAACTTTCAGAGGCATTTACTCAGCTTTAGGAGTCTTATGATAGGCTCAATCAAACGTATCGAACCTCCCATGTTAGAAAAAATAGCTTACAGAAATGCGTCCTCATACTGAAGGGGCGGAATGGACAGATCGAGTGACTAAGGTACTGAATTATGTATATGACTGGTTTTGTTGTTATTTCTATTATTATTATTATCATTATTATTATTATTATTATTATTTCAGGCAAATGTCCCAGGCTTCTAGACTGGCTGACCAGCTAATATTATTAAGTCTCCCGTGGCTCCGTGCTCCTTCCACTCCAGAGCCTGCACTTCACGCATTCCACGCACAAGATGGCGCCACCGCTGCATTCCTGCGAAGACGAGAGGTCAAGAGGACGACACTTGCTTTTTGTTTGTTTGTTTACTGTAATTGCTTAAAGTTGTGATCCCTCCAACTTGAATGCTCAGTTGTAACTATAGATAACTAGAATACGATGCTAGTCACGAAGAAGGGCTATGAAAAGATACAGAGCTCGTAGTATTGGCTGGATGAATCACTCTTGCGAGATAATCAAAGACGGTGAATAAAACCCACACTTGTAGACGAAGAATATAATTACCAAACAGTTTCGGTGGACACTGCCACCATCTTCAGTGGTCAAGATAGTGAGAGGGAGTGACATACTGACTATAGAAGGGTTCCTTTTTATGCCTGTGTGTGTGTGAAAGGGTGGGGTAAAGGTGAGGTGGGGTGGGGTAGATTGTAAGCGGGGATTAACCCAAGGGGGATTTTGGGGGGACATTACCGGACAGGTCAGGTGTAATTCCTATCTGACCTTACCTGTGTCGTAGCAGGAAGAGACATGTCCCTTCCTGCTACGACACAGGTAAGGTCAGATAGGAATTACACCTGATCTGTCCGGTAATGTCCCCCCCAAAATCCCCCTTGGGTTAATCCCCGCTTACAATCTATCCCACCCCACCCTTCCACACACACACGCATAAAAAGGAACCCTTGTATGGTCAGTATGTCACTCCCTCTCACTATCTTGACCACTGAAGATGGTAGCAGTGTCCACCGAAACTGTTTGGTAATTATATTCTTCGTCTACAAGTGTTGGTTTTATTCACCGGCTCGTATTAATTTTTTCTTTTAACTAAGATACATGAAATAGCTGCAAAAATACGAAAATACGAGCTTACTTAATGTAAATGAATTATAGTACGTTCAAGATGGAGGGAATGCATTTTGTATTTTGTTTGTGATGTTATAGTGTCTCTCAGGATCCTAGGATCCTCTCTCGGCTGAACCAAATTGTCTGGCGTCAGCTGGAACATGATGCTAGAGTTATGTCGGTCGTGAGGGGGTTGATGGTGACGGTATTGACACTGTCAGGCTCCTATGACTCACTCAGTCGAATAAAATCGTCTGAGTCAGCTGAAATGGGGTACTAGAGTTGTCCCGAGCATCACTCAGGGGGTTAAGATTCTTAACCCTCTGGTGCTTGGGACAACTCTAGTATTCCATTCCAGCTGACAGACGATTTTGTTCGGCTGAGTGAGTCATAGGAGCCTGACAGTTACTACACTGTCACCATTAACCCCCGCATGACCGGCATAACTCTGGTATATCATGTTCCAGCTGACGCCAGACAATTTGGTTCAGCCGAGTGGGTTTGGGGCCTGGGGGCTCTAAATGAAAATATCCCAAAAATATTAAAGGGGGGGCTATATCAATTTTGCCACAGGAGGTATACCAAAATTGGACTTTTTAATAAAACCCCCTCCTCTCTCACTCCCTGTGTTTTGTATATGTCCCTCTCTGTCTGCCTGTGGTGTGTCTGTGTCCCACCCTCTGTGTGTGTGTGTGGTGCGTCTACTGTCTGCCTGTGGTGTGTCTGTGTCCCACCCTCTGTGTGTGTGTGGTGTGTCTACTGTGTGGTGGCTGTGGCTATGTACGTGTCGTGTGTGTGTCTTGATGTGTGTATGTATGTAGTAGTGTGTGTAAATGTCTTGGTGTGTGTGAGCTGAAGTGTAAGGGGCCTTGTGGTTTTAAGGAAAGCCTGCTACGCAGGCTTCCCTCAGCCACATTTTAAAGAAACCTCTATCCCACCGGGAATTGAACCCGGGTCCTCCTGATCAGCAGGCCAGCACCATACTGACCATGCTACCGTGCCCCCATTAGGTTATCGGCTAAAACTTCTACTGTATTTTATTTTTTGTTACAAAAAATGGGAAATTGAACTATCATGCACAGACTAAACTAAATTGTCATGTACCTATTAATGTCCCTTTAGGAGGAGATATTTCGAAATTTCCTGAGCTACTTGGAATACCTAAGCCTGCAGTTTAATGCTAATCATGAACAAGTGCTATGGAAAGAATATAGAGCAGTTGCTACTTATATAAAGGGAGAAAGTAAAAACTGGAACTTAGACTGCTATCTAACGGCACGACTTAAACGATTAACCATATATTACATAAACTTAACACACTGAGTGACACAGAAACTAAACATATGATACAAATTCTTTAATGAAACTTATAATGAGAGTACAAATGACAAAATATACACTGCACAGGAAGACAGTACAGTACTCAGTGGTCATACTCTGAGAATGAAAGCCTATCTGTTGTACCGATTTATAAACGGAAGAGATGAATCGCTAAATTTGATCCACAGTAAAAAATAATAATAATAATAATAATAATAATAATAACGAATACATAAAACAATAAAGATAAACCATATAGACTACATGTCCACCCTAAACTGACAAAAACCTGGCATCTCTCCACCTTGAATGCTGAGCTGTTTCTAGAGATAAAGACTAGATTATCATGCAAATCACAATGAAGATCTATGGGGAGGATGCAAAACCATAATACTGTCTTATTCTGCCACTTAGATACAGGAACTAAGCAGCAGAAGGACTAAAATTTGTCAAGGTGAGCCAACTACAATGACACAGATGAAGTCTGAGATTATATAATGTGTAATCATGAACTGATTGCATCATTCAGTAAAGATTACAAAAGGAAAAGCTATCAAATCTGAAAGTGTAAGTACTATACAAGATATGATTAACCTTGTACATCCATATTCTGAGATATGCTTCCTATATCATAGCCTACACACAAATTCATCCCCCTCAACAGTAATGGTATATTTCTGATGTCTCCTGACTGCCAATCAACTTATGAAACCTCTCTCCTAATTACAGTATAGTAATATGTTAATGAAGGCTGCTAGTAATTACCTTCAGTATGATAATTCTTATTTAAAGGTAGTAGCAATGGTTAATGAAGGATGTAAGGTATGCAGTCCTTCCAGTTCAATATACTATATCTCCAATCAGGCTTTATCCAGTGTCTCTCCTACACATGTTAAAGAATGTCATATGGGACTCTAAGTTTGAAAAGTCTCTCCTATGCTGATTAACATAGTTTAAAGGTAACAATAATGGCTTAATGAAGCCTGTCCCTAACCCCTTCAGTCCAAAAGCTCTCCTATCAACCTTTATTTACTTTCCTATTGAACAGGTTCCTGAAGGTTGTAATGTGACCCTTCCAGTTTGAAAAGTCTTACCCAAGCTGAATAACAGTCTTAAATTAGCAAGAATAAGGGCTAATCATTGGAGCAGTTTGTGCCCTGTAATCCAAAAGATGTAGTTATATTCTCTTTTTACTATCTATTTCTACCACCAGACCATCATATCTAACTTGAGACAGACATATAGTACTGTATTAAAGGGATTAATGGAGGAAGAACAGGACTGAAGAGTATTGTATCGGTGCTGTAATAAGAAGGGGTAGGACTTTGGGCTATGTTTGGTGTCCACTGTTTAGTAACTCTGCAAGTGTATTCTGATCATTACTTGTTCGCTTTAACACAAGTCTGCCTAAGGAGTCTTTTGTACTGTACACATGGTGCTAAGAGGGACTCCTTCGTGTGGTGGGACTGATATAATCATGTGGCTTAACTACAGTACAAGGTAATACAAAATTATGTCCCTCACCACCCTCTTTTTCCTCCAGGCCAGTTTTGGCGCCAGCAGTCCACCAAATTCACATTCAGATAAGCCTACGGTTACTACTGCTGGTTCAGTACAACCTGCCAAATCCGAACATCCAATTTCCAAAATATTTTTTCATGATACTGTATAGAGGGGTGTTGATATCATGTCCTCACACATTCAAGGTATAACTGAAGACTGAGTTCTTTTGCGGACATGTTTAAGAGCAGATAATAAGTTACTAATGCAAGTGCTTCAGTTTACTTATTGTTCTCAATTGCCTTGACTACATTATTTGTTTCACAAGTCATTTCTCATAGCTGCCATTATGATTCCACTTTCCAAAATGTTCCATTTTGCATAAAGCCTTTGGACCTAGGCATTTTGGATCTGAAAGGTTGTACTGTACACCTACTACTACTGTTCTTCTTAGATGGATACAATAGTTTACATATCTATTATCATTATCATTGTGGTACGTGGTGGCGACCATCATCCACTCTCTTGATGTAGTGCTGCCTACTCCTTCCTTAGTCTTTATCATTCTTTTTCTGTGCCTGCCCTCCTCTCTTCCTATTTCTCCCATCTTTCCTGTCACTTCTTATTGCTTTTCTTTCCTTTACATGTGGCTTTACATTGAGTGACAAGCCAAATGGTTTCCTGTAAGCCAGGAAACCATTTACAACGCTGGGTGGTAACCATATAACCAAACCATACGTGCTCCCTACGTGTCAACAAGTGGGTTGGTGGAGGCTTAGTGCCCCTCCCCGTAAAACAAATAACTCAAAGTCAAATGGCCACCCCTTGCGGGATTGTGGCGTCTGGCGATAGATAGATAGATAAAAAATACAGTCTCATCATACTTCTTTCACGGTGTAGGATCCTGTGGCTAGGCTAACCTAGTCCAATACATGTAAGGGTAGATGACCTGTCTACATCCCTTGGTGGTGTTAAAAAAAAAAAAAATCCAATTGCTTCTCGGGGACAAAGCCATGCATGGATGTCATTCTGACTGGGCGTTCTAACCCCTAGATGTCCTTTTCCGGCCGCATGCCCTTACTGGCACCAACCTGTGTCATTGTAGGGTATGGGGTATGATGCATAAAGTGCATGTATAGCAGTGAAGAGCAGGTAGTTATAAAAATGTTTGGCAGGGAATGCTGGCCAACCCTCTATGTTAGCGACACTGAAAAATGTCAAGGGGGAGCTCCAGCTCTCCCTATCACCAGCTTTTCCACCTTCCTTGAGAGTACAGTACTGCCCTCACAGGCTGGTACCATACTACAGCCTGCTCCCGATAATAATTATAATAATAATTCATTATAATAAAGGACATGGTAATTGGAACTTGGAATGTACAGGGAGCGAATGATGAGGTGAAAGAGAGATTGTCCGGGTGCTTGAGGGTGCGAAAGTGGATGTATGTGGAATATCTATCTATCTATTGCCAGACGCCTCAATCCCGTTTGGGGTGGCCACAAACAAATCG
Organism: Coenobita brevimanus; assembly: GCF_032717465.1. Lineage (NCBI taxonomy): Eukaryota > Metazoa > Arthropoda > Malacostraca > Decapoda > Coenobitidae > Coenobita > Coenobita brevimanus. The sequence continues at coordinate 23,109 of NW_027644722.1, read as the reverse complement.
CCTCCAAGTCGCCCTGTCCCTCGCCATTTCACTGCCCTGCTCCCAACTCACACCCCCTTCTCTCATATACCTCTCCACCCCATCCCTCCATCTCATCCTCGGCCTCCCCTTCCCTCTTCCCCCCTCCACCTCACTCACATACACTCTCTTCATCAGTCTGAAACAAAATGGAGAGGAGAAAGCGTGAGAGAATGGGAGTATGGATGGGGTATATGTGCAGGAGTAGGTGAGAATGAGAGGGCAAAGGAAGGAGTATATATTGTTGTGAGTAAAAGATGGAAGAGGAGCATAAGACAGTATGGATCAGTTGGGTCAAGGATTATGTGGGTAAAGTTGAAAGCTGGAATACAAATGTGGGCGATTGTGTGTGTGTATGCACCAACGCAAGATCGTGCTAGAAGAGTGAGAGAAGAGTTCTGGACAAATGTAGAAGTGTGCATGGAAAAGTCTGGAAGGAATGACAGAGTGTTTTTGATTGGTGATATGAATGGTAAAGTTGGGAATGTGAAGGTGGATGGAATAGTTGGTGAGCGGGGTGTGCCTGCTGAGATAGATGAGAATGGGAGTGCGTTAGTGGACATTTGTGCCGGGAGGGGGTTGGTGATAGCCAATACCCTCTTCAGGCATAAAATGATCCACAGGTATACATGGCGAGTGATGAGAAGGGTGGGTGGTGAACTGAATGAAAGGAAGGCAATGATTGATTATGTGTGTGTGGATGAAAGGATGCGAAGATGTGTAAAGGATGCAAGAGTGTATAGAGGTTAGGGGAGTGGACTTTCTGACCACTACTTGGTGGTGGCCAGAATTAGGATTCAAGTAAGATGGAGGAATAGAAGAAGGGAAAGACGAGAGGAAGGAGTAGTTGCAAGGAGAGTGGAAAGGTTACAAGAGGATGAGAAAAAGGCAGAGTATAAGAGAGAAGTGGAGGAACGATTGGGCAAATATGAATTGGAGCAGATGGGAGACGTGGAAGGTGTGTGTAGGATATTTACAGAAGAAATATGTGCAGCATGTGATGTGGTGTGTGGAAGGAAGAGAAGACGGAGGGGGTGCAAGGAACGGCGTGGTGGACTGAAGAGGTGAGACAGGCTGTGGCACAAAATAAGAAAGCATACAATGAATGGATGAGAAATAGGGGCGTGGAAGAAGTTGAGAGGCGGAAGAGAGAGTTATATGTAGAAAGAAAGAAAGAAAGAGGTTAAAAGATTAGTAAGAGAGAGTAAGAAGAGAGTGGATGAGGAATTTGGAAGGAATTTGAGTGTAAAGTGGAGGGACTGTAAGAAAATGTTCTGGAAAGAGGTGAAAAGAGTAAGACAGGGTGGAAGTGAAGTTAGCAGGGGAGTGAAAGATAAAAATAGTAGATTACTAGTGGAGAAGGGAGAAAAAGTGAGCAGATGGAGAGAACACTTTAAGGAATTGTTGAACATAGAGGATGGAAGTAATGCGAGTATAAGTGGCTGGGGAATGGCTGGGAGGAGGAGGGAGGTGAGAAGACAGGAAGAAATCAGTAGGATAGAAGTTGTGGAAGCAATGAAGAAAGTTAAATCTGGGAAAGCCCCAGGAATTGATGGAGAGTGTAGTGAAATGCTGAAGCATGGGGGAGAGATAGTAGTAGAATGGATGTGGAAGATGTGCAGATTGCCCTGGGAGGAAGGTAGAGTCCCGGAGGATTGGAAGTCAGGTATAATTATTCCCTTGTACAAAGGAAAAGGGGAAAAAGAAGTGTTTGGTAATCAAAGGGGCATTTGTCTTCTTAGTATAAAAGGAAAAGTGTATGGTAGGATACTTATTGACAGAGTTAGAGAAAGAACAGAGAAATTAGTTGGAGAAGAACAGGGAGGCTTTAGGAAGGGAAGAGGTTGTGAAGATCAGATATTCATTCTTAGATCTTGAGTGGAAAAGTTTCTAGAGAAGGGAAAGAAGTTGTATGCGGCTTTCATGGATTTGGAGAAAGTATATGACAGGGTGGATAGACAATGATTGTGGAAAGTGTTAAGAATATATGGAGTAGATGGGAAGTTGTTGAATGCTGTGAAGAGTATGTACGATGGTGCGAAGGCTGCAGTGCATGTGGATGGTGAACTAAGTGAATTTTTCTCTTTGAAAGTTGGGTTGAAACAGGGATGTGTCATGTCTCCATGGTTGTTCAATCTGTACATGGATGGGGTAATAAAAGAGGTACAAGGTAGGGTAGTGGATGTTGGAGTGGCCCTGGTGAAAGAGGATAGTGTCTGGAAACTCCCTGTACTGTTGTTTGCAGATGATACTGTGTTGTTGGGTGAAGACGAAGGGGAGCTGCAAGGCTTGGTGGATGAGTTTGGGAGTGTGTGCAAGAAACGGAATCTCAAGGTGAATGTAGGGAAGGGTAAAGTGATAGTCTTTGAGAGAGGTGAAGTCAGTGAATGTACAGCGAGGTTGGATGGTGAGGAATTGGAAAATGTGAGTACGTTTAAGTACTTGGGTAGTGTGATGAGTAAGGATGGAGGTTTGGAGGGTGAATTGCTTGAAAGGGTACAGCAGGGAAGAAAGGTTGCTGGTTCTTTGAAAGCAGTGATAAGAAACAGGGAAGTGAGCATGGAAGTGAAAAAGTTACTCCATGACAGTATTGTGATACCAACTCTAACGTATGCAAGTGAAGCTTGGACGTTGTTGGAAGGACACAAGTCAAGAGTGAGAGCAGTGGAAATGAGTTATTTAAGAGGAGCCTGTGGAGTCACATGGAGAGACAGGCTGACGAATGAGGATATAAAGGGGCGTTGTGGTGTGGATGTGGATGTGATAGGAAGCGTTATGAGAACACAGTGAGGTGGTTTGGCTATGTGGAGGGGATGGAGGGTGAAAGACTGACGAAGAGAGTGTATGTGAGTGAGGTGGAGGGGAAGAGGGAGGGAGGCCGAGGATGAGATGGAGGGATGGGGTGGAGAGGTATATGAGAGAGGGGGGTGTGAGTTGGGAGCAGGGCAGTGAAATGGCGGGGGACAGGGCGACTTGGAGGCGATTTGTTTGTTTCCACCCCAAACGGGATTGAGGCGTCTGGCAATAGATAGAGATAGATAGAAGATTAAATAACTAAAGCTAACAGTGATTTGAACTAATACACATCTGGTCCACAGGTCGTGCTGGAGTCTGCTGCCTTGACACTGCTTCCTTGCCGCACTTGTCATACCCTGCTGAAGTTTGATCTGCCCTGCCGTGAGAAGCCTGACGGTGGTGTGGTGTCTTCCCTACTCTGAGATGCCTGGTGGTGGTGTTGGTGGTGGTGTTGGTGGTGGTTGTGGTGGTGGTGGCGGCGGCGGCAGCGGCGGCGGCAGGGTGTCGTATCTTCCCCAGCCGTGAGATGACTTGCTGCTGCTGCTGGTGATCTGCCCTGACCTGCCGAGAGAAGCCTGGTGGTGATGGTGTGATCTGCCTTGCAAGTCGGGTCGCTCCCCTCCAGGATGTTCTGTGGACAAATGCTACTTTTGAATGCATATTTTATATTGCTGTCTCTGTTAATGTATTCTATACTGAAGTGTTAATAATGAAAACTTAAATTTTCTGTCTTGTTTCATTACCTTTTAAACTGTGGATTTGACTTAATACAGGTGATAAGTATATTGCGCTCTGCAGTCTTGTGTGTTCTGGGGACGGCTTTTGTGATGAGCTAAGACATTCTGATCGCTTCACCAAATTACTACTCAGCCTTGTGATCGTGGACATAAAAGATTATACAATACAATGATATACAGCTAAGCATAAAAAAGGTTATGGGAATTCTCCACCATGCAATAAGTGGACCTAAATAAAAGCCTATATTATAAAGCTAAGCCTGAAGAGGGTTGTGGGAAATAGATAATGATGCAGGGTAGACACTGGTAATGTTCACTGAGCCGTGCCCGCAACACACAAGAACTGGGTGGCGTAATATATGGACCACCTTGTATAATGAGAGGCCGTAAGTGTGTGCTGACCCACAAACTTGCCATCAATGCCCCGTCATAACTATTATTGTGTCTTGTAGGAAGCACAAAGAAAACAGGCCACAGAATACCTCCTTGTCTCTTGTTCCTCCTACACAAACATACACGCCTTTCACTTTAACTTGGCACAGAGTTTTATTTAAAGCATACCAGAATGTCAGGCAGATCAGTAGCAGAAGTAGACAATACTACAGCCCTACATTCTTTCCACAGCACTCATTCGTGACTAACATCATATTCTAGTGATAACTATCGCTACTACTCAGCAAATTGTATGGAAACTATAAGCTATCTGTCTATCCATCTATCTATAGCCAGACGACTTAATCCCGTAAGAGGTGGCCACAAACAATTCTCCTCTATGCCACCCTGTCCCCTGTCATTCTGCATCACTCCCCCTAATTCACACACACCCTCTCTCATATACATCCCAACTCCATCCACCACTTATAAGTAATACATTAAAACAGCCGTGAATTACTGTCGCACAAGCTGAGCCCTAATCTTACCCAACACAAACACGAAGAAGCTTTAAAGAACAGAAAACAATACCTTGATAGCAGAAGACACTAAGACCACAAGTACTGACAGCCTACACCAAGAAACATAACTAATTTCAGTCAGAGACCAAGTGAATATGAGAGGCACACAGTTCATCACTTCAGCTCAAGATCCGTCCCACCTTTGTAACCTTATGTTGCATCATCTTCTCCACAAAGAAACAAAATCGAACAACCGCCTAACACTACACAGATTATCTTAGCAACATATCCCCTCCTCCACCTGACTCTACACTTCCCAGACACATACATAAACTCGAAAACACCCCAGTCAGCCAAAACTTTCTGCCAAACACATACATAAACACACAGACACCCCAGCCAGCCAAAACTTTTTATACCAAACACATACATAAACACGCAGACACCCCAGCCAGCCAAAACTTTCTACCAAACAGCATCCTTCATGTGCCACCACCAGGCATACACCCTTCAGACACTATCGAACCCAGAGACACGAGCACACCAACCTTCCCTGCTACAATACTAACACAAAATATAACACACATACAATCTCCTGTTCTCATACTGCAAAGTGGCACCCCCACACCACAGCACCCCCACTCACTTCCTGCACCACACCACCACAACACAGACAGTCCTTCAACATAGCACTGGGTTCACATCCAGAGGAGCCTAAGATGTAACAAGAACAACAACAACAACTCAGGCCAAGTAAGAGTGAAACGAGTATAGTTACGAAAGGAAAATTATTTCGAGTTATTTTGTAAGCGCTTCGGGTACATAGAGTTACAAGGCCGCAGGGAACGAACTGCATACCAAGGGTTATAATATTGTGGCGGCTTAGGGGGCTTTATACCACCTTTTCTTCAGTGATTTATTGTTCAAGCGAGCGAGCATACACAGCAAGCGAGCGAGAACACTATGTGACACGGTATAATAGGGTGGCAGAGAACAGCGCCAAGACTGTGTTGTCTAGGGAACTATTAAAGCCACAACGGATCTATGGACAGCATTAGAAACCTAGTAAAAAAATAACAGTAGTTGAGGGACTTTTCTCAAAATTTGCCGCGCCAGTGCTGATAAAATGAAAATAAAAGTACCAAACTGAGCACCAGAACCGAGTTATTCTAAAAGTTAAAAGCTACTGCAGATCCGTTCAGACAGCTGGAAAGCTTATGAAGAAGCAATTGGTACTACTTAAGTTAAATAGACTTAGCTTTTAACATCAAGCGAGATGGATGGATGGATGAATGGACGGATGGATGGATGGACGGATGGGTGGATGGATGGATCGATGGATGGATAGGTGGATGTGGAATCGTGGATACTAGGACCGATGGTAGAGTTCCTGCTGTTTTGTCCTGTCCTTCCACCTGCCGACAAAAATCATCATCAATATCATCATCATTATAATCATCATCATAATCATCATCATCATCATCATCATCATCATCATCGTAGTTGTCGTCCACATTACCACCATCATCATCATCATTATTTACACCGTCATTCTCATTATCATTACCATTCTCATCATCATCATCATCTTCATCTTCATCATATTATCATCATCACCTACCTATTTATCTATATCGGTTTACCTATAGCCAGACTCCTTAATCCCGTAAGGGGTGACCACAAGCAAATCGCCTTCATGATGTACTGTCCTCTACCATTTAGCTCAAGTATCGCACTCATATGTTTCTACTCTTTCCCTCCATCTCATCGTCGGTCTCCCCATCCCCCTCTATCCTTCCAGCTAACTCATGTGCACTCTTCTAGTCATTTTCATATTCGCCATCTCCACATGGCCAAACCATCTCGAAGTGTGTCTCTTAACGCTTTCAGTCTCATCCACATCAGCATCACAACGCTCCTTCATCTGCCCATTTGTCTGTCTGTCTCTCTATGAAACTCCACATGCTCCTCTCAAGTAGCTCATTTCCACCGCTCTCACTCTTGACTTGTGTCCTTTCAACAAGATCCAAGCTTCACTTATATACTTTAAAGTGGGAATCACAGCATGCAGTGCCTTTTTTTTTTTTTCATACTTTCATCTTCAGTTCCCTCTTCCTAACCACTGCTTTTTAGAGAATAAGCAACCCTCCTTCCCTGACGTATCATTCCAGTCACTTCATCCTCAAATCTTCCGTCCTGATTCATCACATTACATAAATACTTAAATGCACTCATATTCTTCCATTTCCTGACTATGCAGCCTCACTGTGCATTCTGTAACCTCATACGTTGAGATGTTAAAGCATCACCACCATCAGCATCAACATCATTATCATCATCAATATCATCACCATCAGCCTGTGACACACCACTGTATGATAAGGACCCTCTCACCTTTCTCCACTCTGATCCATTGATTGGTAGCCTGTTCCGTCCTTGCTCGGTAGATCTGCATCATATGATCTCTCCATCTTGTTCTCTGTGCACCTCTTCTTCTCACTCCATCTCTGGCTTGCCATTCAGTTACGCTCGCTCTCCTTCTGTTATCTCTTCTGTGAAAGACGTGACCTGAGGTGTGTTTGTGGAGTTACCTGGAAACAAGCTCAGAATTACTAGATGCGGGAGCTTAAGGACCCTTTGGTTAATCCCCTTGGTGTGGTGTGGTGTGGAAGGGTGGTTGGTGTGGTAAAGTTTGGAGTGGTGTGGTGTGGGGTGGTGTGGTGTTGGGTGGTGTGGTTTGGGGTTGTGTGGTGTGGGGTTTTGTGGTGTGGGGTTTTGTGGTGTGGGGTTTTGTGGTGTGGGGTTTTGTGGTGTGGTATGGTATGGTATGGTATGGTATGGCGTGTTGTGGTGCTGTGCGGCTTCACTGTCCCTAAAATCTAGAGGAATGTAGAACCTCGTTCGAAAATCATTAGTGAGAAGCAGATGGACATGGCCGCTCTTTGATGTGCCCTGATAAAACGTAAACAAAACGTGTGTTGCATCCTCACAACTAAACCAATATAAATAAGGATAATTATTCCATTTAAATAATTCACGGTCCAGAGAAAGACCAAAACTGAGCTACTATTTCGGACACACATCCATCTCTTTCCTTGCGATAAATAAAGAGACAGTGAACAATGATTTTTGAAACCCATTGAGTGACCTTAGGAATCCAGTATGTTTTTTCAGAATATAGTGTAAATGTTTAGTATTTGTATGGCCAAGAAGAGCAATATCACTGACCTCATTTGCACTCTTATGATATACTGTAAATAGTTCGAGTGTGAGGGAAATGCTGTACACACGCACGCACGCACGCAAATACACACAAGCATGCGCGGACACACACACACACACACACACACACACACACACACACACATTCTCTCTCTCTCTCTCTCCCTCTCTCTCTCTCCTACACACAGTCACCAACTACATTTGAAGAGAAACGAAAAACAAGAGGTGACTCAGCCATAGACATGAAGATCGTCGCCGTCACCATCATCATCGTCATCACCATCATCATCGTTGTCGTAGTCGTCATCATCATCGCCAGGAGCAACAGCGTCAAGCACAGCAATCATCACAACCCTGTTAAAGAGTTACTATATAAGTTCCATCACCGTCATCATCATCATCATTATTACCCCAACTGCTTCATCATCATTACAATCACCATAATCTCGGTCCAGTTAGTTGGTTCAGGAGTTTCAACATCACTATCATCAGCAGCATCACTATCATCATTATCAATATCATCTCCGACACCCCTATTATCATCATCATCAGCCTGTGACACACCGCTGCAGGATAAGGACCCCTGTTCAATCTAACTTGGCGTAAAATTGCAATCTCTTTCTTAAATTTTGTGTTGTGACAAGGGGTTAACACTAGATTGATGCTAGTCACGAAGAAGGGACGTGGAAATGATGCAGAGCTGTATATTTGTCCAAATTTACCACTGCACTACGGGAAATCAGCTGCAAAAAAACGACGATCTCGGCCTAGGCAAATGAAGGAACAACACCATAATATACTTTGTGTGTGTGTGTGTGTGTGTGCGTGCGTGAGTTCGAGCATGCGTGCGTGTGTGTGCGTGTGTGCGCGCGCGTGTGCGAGTGTGCATTTGTGTGTGTGTGTGTGTGTGTGTGTGTGTGTGTGTGTGTGTGCATGCGCTTCAGGACAAAATAATTTACATACAATAATTTTTTCCATCACATTGTCCCTCTATCTGAATCGCACTTATCAGTATACATTCAGGTCCCAAACTGTACTGTTGGGTGGACATGGACAAGGAGGCAGGCAAGCCTAGTCCACCAGTCTGATCGGAACGAGAATCTACAGGATGACACTCACACTGCTATTTCACTGGTCTGAGACACCAAGACTGAGGCGGTACAAGGCCTCCTCATCTCCTTCACACCAACAGCCCCCTTGTCTCATCAGAATTACGTCTATAGTAGCCTCATAGGTAATATTTCTTTGGGCCATGATACTTCCTGGCTGTCAGTGCGATATCCTTGTGTCCTAAGGGAAGAGGAGGGATCGGATTAACGGGATGGGGGGAGGGGGATTCCACCAGTGAAGAAGAAGGTTTAGATGAGGGAGACATGAATATCGAGTGATAGAGAGAGAGAGAGAGAGAGAGAGAGAGAGAGAGAGAGAGAGAGATTGTATTTTCAATGTAAATTTTAGAATACAATGAATATTTATAAAGGAAATGCTACTGTTGATCCTTCGATCAGTAATACTATTGTAAATCAGTTTATGTTTTTTCGTAAAGAATAGTAATAAAACAATAAAATAAAATAAAATAATTTTTCTTCATCTTTTATGGCTATTTCATTGGCTTCCTTACCCAACCCCTCCCCACATTCCGACCCGGGCCACTCCCATCCTACATCCCTCCTCATATGGACCGATATCAGGACACTGCCAGATAAATAGAGGCTACACATTGTTTTATTATTTAAGCGTCGTGTGTGTGTGTGTGTGTGTGTGTGTGTGTGTGTGTGTGTGTGTGTGTGTGTGTGTGTGTGTGTGTAGAGGAAAGAAAACGGAAGAGGGAAGGAGGAAGGTCCAGAATCCCGAGGGGACCTCTTAATCCTTCACACGGTCACTGGTGTTCCGATTTTGGCAAAGGCTTTGTAAAATTCTCTCCTTCATGTTTCCTGAGAAAGGGTATAGTGAACCCATGCACTTTGGGTTTCCGCCTGTCTGAAGGAGTCTTTTCTGGGGAACTTTACACTGACAATATTTCCCTCTTCCACCCCTGCGTCTCCTTCCTTTTCTTCTTTCTTTCCCATATCATAAACTTTTCCCTGTCTGTTTATTTTTTCTTCATCTTGTTTTTCTCTTTCTCTCATCTCTTCCATCTCATTCCAGCTCACTGTCTTCATATTTCCCATTCCCTTCCAACTTATCGGCTACCCTCTCTCTCTCTCTCTCTCTCTCTCACCCCAAGCCCTTCATTATCTTTTATTTCTTTCCCCATTATTCCCCCAACTCTCTCTCTCTCTCTCTCTCTCTCTCTCTCTCTCTCACCCCAAGCCCTTCATTATCTTTTATTTCTTTCCCCATTATTCCCCCAACCCTTATCAGCGGTCAGACTTCAAAGTGAGGTCAGATAAGTGAATATTTTTGCTTATAAGGCTAAGTGGACAAGCCGTGAAGCAAAGCGTATTCATGATTCAGTGATTTATATATATCGGGAGTGTTGAGCTGGGCGGTTATGGTACAGTGATTTACATAGCCTGTACTGGTAGCGTAAAGCAAAGCGGTGTAGAGGAGGGTGGGGTGGTGATTATTACGATATTTTGATGGCCTGGACTGCTTAAGGAAATATGTGACAAGGTCCGTGTACGCCCTTGAGTCTAGTGCCTCTACGCCTTCCAGTACGCCAGCCATCAGACCTAGTTGGAGCCGGCAAACGTATTTTTTATGGGCATTTTGAGAGCGATGTACAGCGGCTTAAAGCGAGGGTGAAGGGAGCTATGACACAATGGTCTACTGAGGCACGCGGGCTCAGGTGTTCATCAGCCCTACATCCTATTGGCCATAGTAGCACACGTATCAAGTAAAAGGTGTAGGGAGTTAAGGCGCCGTATTTCGCACCGCAATCTATTGAGGCGGGCAGCATCAGGTTTGTGTCGGCCTTAAACCTTATCTGGCCGCAGTAGTAAACACTTCCAATGTCACCGTTTCTACCTCTATATAGTCTGCACCCCAACATAACCCGTACTACTCTACTGTACATGTCACACTTAGGACTAATTCCGTTACTACATATGGTCCGCAGTGAGGAAGAAACCTCGAAAATGTGGATATTTAACGCTACCATATACAGGCCTTCCCTTGTGACTCTCCCAGAACGAGAATATAAATATGCTTTCCCCTCATTCTCACTGGCAGACCTTTGTGTATATCAGACCCAAATCAAAAACTGGGGGCAGAAATGAGTTCCATGAAAAATAATTCAAGTTAATATAATATATACGAGGTTAGGAGACGTGAACTGATGTTTAATGTGACAGGTTAAGGTATGACTGGAACGTATCTCAGATGGCGGTCGGTTCTTATAACACAGTAATTGCTAACCTGTCAGAATATATCATTATTATAAATGTGCGTCCCGCCGTGCCCCTGTGATATCGTAACTGCTTCCAAACATCTTCCTAGAGTTACCATTTCCTCATATTCCTTTTGCTCTTCTCTCTTCCCCAACTCCTCTAACTTATACTTTCTTTCATATTTGTTCTTCTCATTCACCCTCATCCTCCTTTATACCTCCCAGCCTTTCATTTCCTTGCCTACCTCATCACTCCATTATTACTTCACACTTCCTTCTTCAATCCTCCCTTCAGCTACTTATTTCCTCTTATACTGAAATTCTGAATCAAATATCACCCACCTTTTCCTCTCCCATTCCTCTTAGATTTCCCATCATAAACTGTTCTTTCACACTCCCTTCAATCTCTGACAGCCCTTCCTACCTTCTGACTCGTCCCATACCTCTTCCTAACCCGTGCCTGATACCGCAGTGAACAGTGCGTGCTTGGAAGAAGTGAAGGAGAAGCGCGGAGAAAGGAGTAAATGAGAAGCAGAGAGGAGGGAGCAGACACATAATAAGGCGAAAAAGATGGAAGAAATGGAGTTAAAACAGTTGATAATGGAAGAGGAGAAGAGAACTGACAGGAAATGAAGAGAGATGAAAGGTAACGAAGGGCAAGAGTAGTGTGCTGTGATGAAAAAGAAATTCAAGTGAAACCACTAAGAACACTCAACACTGCAATCTGATAAATATTTCTGGATCACTAACATACATTTAAAGCCACGTTTCACTTCGTTTGCGTAAGGAAATATACCAGATTGTAATTAATTTCACACGGCAATTGATATTCGTATAACGAGTTATAGCTTGCAAAAAGCTGTAAATTTTCAGAGTTCCTCGCTATAAATATCACTCACTCAGGACCTTCCATCAAACTGTCATAAATTTTCAGAGGTTTGCGTTAGGTGAACAGGGTGCAGTGTAACACCATCGACGGAATTCACATACTCAGACAACCTCCCATTGCTTCTGTATTATCACACGTCTTCAGGGGGCCAAACGGAATCCCCCTCTTCCTTTATACTCCTTCAGCCCGATGATTTATTAGATGTATATTTCATAACTATGTCTTGATGAATTAATTCAGAGGAACTTTTCACACTGGAGGCGTTAGATATATATTTCATTACCCCATTCAGTACAAGGAGTTCTCCTTGGTTAAAGAGAATCGTTTAGAGGCACCAAGAATAAACTGAGGAAGACGCCATCATACTGTAAAGATTTAGAGTCGAGGCAAGTGACCGGCTAAAGGGGTACACAGTCTCCACCAACATCCATGAGACGAAATAAAGTTCATCTTCGCCTGGAATGATTTCAAACCCAAACCTGTAAACCTGGGGCGGATGAAGAGAGTGTGATTACCATTGACCGCCGCGTCGAACCACCCAGGAATTTATAGGAACGCCTGGATCAGCTCTGGCTCGTGGATATTATATTTACCTGGGTGTGGCTTTGCTGTGGGTGATTTGTAAGAAGTTTATCATAGTGCAAGCATCCAGGGCTGGGTGTTGGCGGTATGGGTAAATGTTTGGCTCACAGTTCTGCCACTTATTTCACCTGGCCTGGATGGCGACTGACAGCGGTGGCCTTGTAATGTATATCAGGTTGTGTGTGTGTGTGTGTGTGTGTGTGTGTGTGTGTGTGTGTGTGTGTGTGTGTGTGTGTGTGTGTGTGTGTGTGTGTGTGTGTGTGTGTGTGTGTGTGTGTGTGTGTGTGTGTGTGTGTGTGTGTGTGTCTTTTCATCCCTTCTCTTTTTCCCTCACAGTCTCTGCTACTATGTCGATATTCCCGTCCTCATAATGATTTCTTTGTTACTCCTGTAGGTGGGTGGCACAAAGGCGGCCTGTGACAGTGATTAATGGGGTGACGATGTGATGATCCTGCAGGCTAGACAGGTGATGGAGGCTAGAACATGATGATGATAAATAAGGGTAGAAGAAGTGGGCAGGGGGTCTATGAATATACTGGTGATGACAGGGAGGTGTGTGTTGTGCCGGTACCAGGGCACTGACACGGTGTTGTATTCTCACGGCTGCTTGTCGCCACCAATAAAACCATAAATATATTTCTGGTATAAATGTGTTAAGTTTTGTTTACCGAAATAAATTTGCTTATGTTTTACTGTCTATTTGTAATTATTAAAAAAGATGTTAATTACCTCCGTTAAGGAGGTTATGTTTTCACCCCTGTCCGTTTGTTTGTTTCTTGGCTGGTTGGTTTGTGAGCAAGCTTACACAAAAACTACTGGACGGATTTCCACGAAACATGGTAGAAGAATGGGCCTTGGCGCAGAATAAACTCCATTAAATTTCGGTGCGGATCCGGATAAAGGTGCGGATCCAGGATTTTTTTCCCCACTTTCTTTAACATTGCGAGATAGCGCGTTTTACGACGTCTTCGTAAATTTTTCAGTGAATATTGTATGGATGCTGATGGTGGAGGTATGCGCTATACTGAGTGTCATTCTAGTTTTAACTGATTCACAATGCTCATTACACAAGCTTTACTAAAGCGGGCTTACTTATCCTCTACTGCACCTTGTTTTGCAATAATACCCTGTTTGTTCAGTTTATGCTGTTGCTTTGCGATTACTAAGGAGCCTCGTTTTATATTTTGTTTGGTTTCTTTGCGATTACAAAACTAGATTTGAACATTTTTAATGCAAAGAAGGAAGAACCAAAGGCCAAGAGTTTGCGTTCTTTCCCAGAACTGGACATAACAAAACCAAATATAGGTCTCTTGACTACCAGACTAAGTTCTAAGTTTTGCTCTATCACAACCATTACGTAACCCCTTTCCTGCAACTTTAGTGCAGTGCATTTCATTTCGAATGCTCTTGCCTGGAGGGAACCTGCAGCAACTGTAGCAGTGACATCTTCATTATGGTGTCGTAGTGACAAGACTGACGACTGACTGAAGTGAGTTGTGGGAGATTAGCAGCAAGGTAGAGGATGAGAGAGGGAGAGTAACCTTGTGAGGTTAGATTAAGGGAGGAAAATATGTAGCGTCTTATTCCCTGTCTCTTATGTTAATCCCCTAAATGTGAATCACAAGCCACAATTATCAGATTTACTGAGGGAATCATGAATCAGTGGTAAGATCCGACGGTGTACGCCGCCTCCCTGATCCAACCTCCTTAGTATCTTCATTATCTGTACCCACTGTTGCTATCATTTCAGATTTAACGAAGTCGCAAAGCACCACTGGAGCCAACAGATATTTAGCACGTTCCAGGAGTTACCAGGATATGACCTTCAGTATCTTGAGCTTTTAACATTTAGCCCCATTCGTGGATGTGCTCCAACGCCGCGCACACACCGTCTGGTACTACAAACACACGAGGATTGACTGTGGGATAATTGCTGTCATTTACGATGAAAAATATTATACTCATATTTATTTTCAAAGCTTGCCCGTACAGATGAAGACCTCAGGCAATTACTGGATAAACAGAGCGCAAGATACAGAGTTCTGACGGGATCTGGATGTTCTGAACCAATCAGTGGAGAATGCTGGCTCTCAGGTAGTAAGGAATACTGTTTTTTTTTTTTTTTTTTTTTTTTGAGTACATGGAGGAGGGCAACAGTTTTTGTCGTGCCCACTTCGGATAAAGCCTCTGGGACTGAACAACTGGCAGATGATAAAGTGGAAGGATACAGGCTTGATGTGTTGGCTGCTGGGGTGTTTGGTCCTAGTATAAGCTTAACATAATTCATAGTGTCTGACAATACACAGATGCGGAGATAAGTGAAGGGTTTGGTATGTGTATTATCGATGGCTTGTGCTATGAGACGTGCATAACTCATGGCCTCAGACCCACCTGTAGCTTGGCCTCCTAACCACAGTGTTTGGTGAATGATATCCCTCTAATGTCCCACTAAACACACTCTGAGCTAGCCAACCCTTCCATCACAACAGCTAACCCGTCATTGTCTATCTTGGGGGTAACGAGGCTCCCTGATAACAATGGTTAATTTTAGTCTGACGCAAGGATGACATGTACGACAACATTAACCAGCAGTCGTATATTCTGAACTCTTAGTTCATGCAGAGGCCTGTGGCCATTTTATGACGCTACAAGAAGTACCTGGACCTACCCACCAGTGTAAACATCAGCACCCCGGCCTCACCCTACCTGCAGGTGTAGAGAAAGGAAAGTACACAGGAAGTCAAATAGCACGAGACCTAAAGGTCCATTTGAGTCTGTTTTATTTGGTGATGGACCCATCCACTAGTTTAAACATCAGCACCCCAGCCTCACCCCAACGATAGGTACAGCCAAGGTGCTGTTTGTTCTGGTGATGGATGGAACCAGAGTTTTATCCCGTTCGAGGGAAAGTGCCGTTTAACATTTACAATAATATGCTAATAAAAAGCTTTGAGTCTGAAAACTGAGGTTTTACTACAGTACATCTGCTCGCTATCACTGAAGCTGCTCTCGGTTACTGCATGTTTAATCCCCCCCTTCCCCCCCGCCCTCAAAGATCAATAATCCAGAACGGTTAAAATTGTATCACTGAAGAGGAACGAGATGAATGAAGGACTACAGGTTAAGCTATGGTGTGAGGGTCTGATCATTGTAATCAGAAGGCATTTTGCTGATAGGACTTAGTAACTTATTGGTGAATACTGAAAAAAAAAAAAAGTCAAATAAGTATGTAAAAAAGAAATATCAAAAGACAAACAGATATGCAATTCTCAATAAAACTTGTAAATTTAAGAACACACGCAAATATCGAATGCATTAAGAACAATCATATATTGGGACGTAGATATCCAGTAAGAAAAACCAACAAAATCCTGCTACTGTAACATGCCAGGTAGTGTGAGACGGCCGCGACCAGGTGTCATAACACTATCCCTCCAACTTCACTTCTTTCGCTGCTTATGATTCCAACTGGTAGACGCAGTTTCCTTGGGCTTTATTGCTCACATTTTATTTTTTCCAGTTCTCTTGCTCATTTTTCCCCTCATCCAGTACAAACACACACACACACACACACACACACACACACACACACACACACACACACACACATTCTCTCTCTCTTATTCTGCACGACCAGTTTTCTCAATTTTTATCATCGTCCTCATAAATACACCATATCATTTCCTGTACTCCTTACCATTATTGCCCTCTGAGTCGGGTAATCTGTCTCCTTGTTCATCCTTACAAACCATATATGATCGGATTCCCCTTAACGAGTTTCATCACTCTGGTTTGGTGTTAATGGAGGGCTGGGTAGTGGCCAACACCATATGAAGCTGTAGGAGTGGCCACATACCGGTAACTTTATCACGACTACTTTCCTGGGATGGGATGTACTTTACTAATCTGGTCTGGGGAGTGTTAATATATGCTGAGGCGATATATGGATATCCCATGAGATAAGGGGTGAGTGCTACCCAGGCATTCCTTGCATGTCGTGAAAGGAGACTATACGGTATGGGAGGGACTGAACACCACAACCTTCGTGTTGGCATAGGGATGTTGTGATCCCACCTTGCAACTTTTCTGCTTCAAAGAACATCATACTTCCTTCAATATTTTCCTGACGAGATCTTTTTTACGTAAGTTATTCACCTTAGAGAAGACCTACTTTGTGAAGAGGTAAGTGGAACTGTTTTTTAATCTGTTCACTACAAAAGGTTCCCATTAATTGAAATAATTAGTCAGGTAGGATGAAAAATATGCGTAATAAATTTTCAAAAACAAATCCTATCATACGGTAGTTGGTAAATAACTGTAAATAAAAACAGAGTCTATAGGCTACAGGAAGTTATCGCAGACCTGGCCACCCAGACCCACGGCGGTGTGTTGGCGAGATCACAGATACACAGGTTGACAAAGCACGGAAACTTCGCTTATGGCCATGGACGGCGACACAGGATCAAAATAACTGGCAAATAAGGCTTCGTGACATCACGGTTACGTAAGTTTCCCCTTTCGACAGAAATGAAAGAGATAAGATTAGTCATAGTTAGTTTTCTTTCTGCATATCGGGAGGTGTTCATGTAAGATGAGGACTGTGAGGGATCATATTTGTGTGGGAAAAAAGACAAAGCTTTCATATGGACAAATATCAGAACAAATGAAAAACTCAGTTGTTTCACTCAAAGAACGAACAAGACTAGTGAAAATCTTTCAAACATTAAAATTTACCCTAAAACATTTCACGTTTTCATGCGAATTTGTGAGATCATAAAAAAAAAAAATCATATGAGAAAACAAGTTCCACGTAGTGTCTCCCCTTTATTATGGCACAGGAGGCTACAGTACAGGTGATGAGTGGTGGGGTCTTTCCATCCCAGCACCTACGCTACCTTTAATCTTTTAACTACATGCGGAAAATATGTGGGTGATATTTCTTATTTCCTTAACCCCTGATTTATCGTAGCTCAAAAGAACCCTAACCCTTTAAACACTGGTAGCTACCGGAAGGAAGGGATGACGGATTGTTGATAGATCATGCACCCGTCGAGACTCAGAATTTAACTCAAGCATATCACAGACTGCGGACGAGGCGTTTTAAGGGAAAAAAAAAAAAAAAAAGTGGGGGAGGGGGGAGTCAGAGGGATTCTTTTTTATGGTCAGAGGTCATAAAAGGGTAAAATTTATGTGCCTTATCTGTGACATGCAATAACTCTCACAGGAATTAGCAGGTGAGCGATACATATTTGGCAACAATTAGCAGCCATCATCACCAGCATCATGGCAGTCTTTTTTTCACCAATGCCTAGTGCAGAGTAGGTGAAGAAAAGATGGTAATATCAGAACGGAATCAAGCAGAAGAGAATTTTGTGAATGAAGAGTAATGGCTAAGGAATGGCTTGGAAAAAGAGGAGAAAAGAATAGACAGCCGGGTGGATGAAAAAAAAAAAAAGAATACTAACAGACAGAAGAGAACAGATCAAATGGTTAATACACGATACGGAATAATGATCAAAGGATAACGGTAGGAGAGAAAGAGACAGGTAGAAAAGAGGATGGAAGAATGCAGTAGAGTAGGTGACTTGAGCTGACAAAGTCCAGACAAGGAAACATAATTTCTTAGCATTTGTCGCCTTCTTTCATTCCTTTTCAGTGTGTGTGTGTGTGTGTGTGTGTGTGTGTGTGTGTGTGTGTGTGTGTGTGTGTTTCCAGTCTGTCTGTCATGATCATTCGTCACAGCACATGCAAAGCCCACATTAGCCTTCAGCACTTGGCCTTTGCTCTCACTGGTTCTATATACGGGGAGGGGGAAGGGGCTGGGGAGAATGAATACCTGAATGCTTGGGAAAGACTGTATACGCTCTGCTCTTAAAATATAGACCTCATGGGCACAGGTAAGCATTTCTAGCAGTTATCTGTCAAACATGTAAAAACCGCTTCTGAATGCACTCTGTAACGTCACATGCAGGATACCATATTTCAAGCTCACAACTTTTCCGTAAATGTGAGAAAATACGATCCTACATACACTTTCCCCTTTCACATTGTAGATTGCGGCCACTAGATCCTGTGTGGGAAAGTGTATACTGTGGTATAATAGCGACTTTAACCCCTTCCACCCGGGGATGTAATCTATAGTCAATTAGTCATGCTACCTACAGACGATGCTGTTCAGCTAGGTAGAAAGTTTTCGTTCTGGAGGATACAAGCAGCCTTCCTTTGACTCTTCAGTATGGGATAGCTTTCTTAAGTTATATAAAATCGTCCTACGGTAGCAAGAATACAATATCAAATACTTCATCGTGGTAAACAGGTTGACTGGGAACTGTACGGACAAGGCGGAACCTTTATTTCCCTCAGGTTTTCTTTCGTTTTGCAAAGAGTATTCATTGTGGATGATCAGGGGACTAGCGAAAACAGACTCACAGAGGACTGAAGTTTGTGGAAACGTAGCAACTCACGCGGGGATGGAGATGACTCTTGACTCTACATGGGGATATGGAGCACTGAGGAAACAGTAGCTCCGTGTTCTGGTGCCTTTGGGAGCTGGTAGGACGCTGCTCTGTTTAAGCCTTGAAGGTTCTCTGGTTCTGTATACGGAATATCATGGGCTACGGGGGACTCCAGCTGTTCATGTTATTTCTGGGTTGGAGACGACACTATGGTATTGTGTGGGGAATTAAAGGGCTGCAGAGAGACTTGCCGCTCTAAGCAATGGCAATGTGTTGTTGTGTGGTTTTGTTGGTGTGTTGTTGTATGGCTGTTTCATGTATGGTGGTGATGTGTGGGTGTGTTGTGTGAGAATGTCGTGTGTGGTGTGTTGTTATGGTGTGAGATTTTTTGTATGGTTACAGTTTTCTTGTTGTTGTTGTGTGTGTGTGTGTTTTTTTTTTTATGTGATGTGATGTGATGTGTTGTTGTGTGGTTGGGATGGTGTGTGATTGTGGTTGGGTTAATGTGGTTGTGTTGTTACGTTACTGTGTTGTATATATGGTTGTGTTATTATGGTTATATTCTTATGTTGCTGCGTTACTGTGGTTGTAACACTGTGTTTGTGTGCTTGTGTTGCTATGTAGCTGTATCGTCGTGTGGATTGTTTGTGGTTGTGTGGATTATCTGAGGTTTTGCTGTCGTATGTTTTTCTTGTTCTGTTGTGCATGATTGTGCTGTGTCGTTCTCTTGTTGTAGGCTTGTGGCTGTGGGCTGTCCTTAGTTTCTACGATCTTTCCCACGCCAAGTGTTAGTGGCATAGAGGATGATGGTGGTGGTGAAGATGACGATGACCATAATGATGGTTAGAATGATAACAATGGTGATGAAGAAGATGTAGAGTTGTAGACGATGAATTGAAGATGATGATGGTAAGTAGTAGACTTAATCAATTTACTGCAATGTTCGCCTCCTTACGTCATATGATGCATACACACACACACATACTATATATATATATATATATATATATATATATATATATATATATAGATAGATAGATAGATAGGTAGGTAGGTAGGTAGATAGATAGAGATAGATAGATAGATATAGATATAGAGATAGACAGATAGATATAGATAGATAGATAGATCTATATCTATCTATCAATATATAAATATATAGATCTATCTATCTATCTATCGATAGATAGATAGATAGATAGATATAGACATAGATAGATAGATAATTATATATATATATATAATTATATATGTGATGGATATTGAGAGACAAGGTGACTCCCAGTGTGATGTTACAGTGAATGGAGAGAGACTGGAATTGGTGAGAGTTCAAATACCTGGGTACCGTGATAGAAAAGAGAGGAAAATGTGCAAAAGAAGTGGAAAGTAGAGTGACACAAGGAAGGAAAGTAGCTGGTGCTTTGAAGGCCTTGATAAGAAACAGAGGCTTGAGAGCTGCAGCAGCACATCGAGGTTTATATGAGGGAGTGTTAGTGCCAACACTAACATATGGATGTGAGACTATGGTGTGGCATGAAAATGAAAAGTCAGGAGTGAGAGCAGTGGAGATGGGACTGCTGAGGAATGTATGTGGAGTGCAGAGAGAGGATAGGATACGAAATAATGTGATTCGTGAAAGATGCAGAGTGAGGACGTCTGTGGACTCCCAAATCGGAGAGTGTACTGAGATGGTATGGTCATGTGGAGAGAATGGATAACAATAGAATGGTGAAAAAGGTATACCTGAGCGAATTTGAAGGAAGGAGGAGGCAAGGTAGGCCAAGGTGAAGGTGGAGGGATATGGTGGATGAGTGTGTGAGGAAGAGTGGTATGGAAGTCGAGGTGAGGCTAGGGGGAGATCAAGCTGGCAGGATGAATGTTGTGAGGAGAAGTGCATGATCAAGGATTTGGCACCCCTTTTTAACGTGACAGCGCTCGGACTGACTCTATTGGATACGTTTATGTGAAGCTACAGAATGTGGTGGAAGTTTTTGGCGTATCAGATAGAGCCATTATTCCGGGGACTTGAATGATGAGTGAATGGAAGCGTGACCCATTGGATTGGGCAAACTTGGGCTGTCTGGGCGTTGCTTGCTACACCTCATACAGCCCTAGGGTAGGAAAGGACGTCCGGATATTATATTATATATATGTATATATATATATAAATATATATATATATATATATAGACAGAGCAAGAGAGAGATGGATATATAGTCACATATATAGAAACACAGATTGTCAGATAGATATGTAAATAGATAAGACAAAAGGATAAAATTCGTTAAGAAAATTCATTCACGGGCAAGGAAGAGGAAAAAGGATTTAACAATTTCCTTCCTTCTCTTCCTTTTCTCTTTTCATTTGCCTTCTCCTCCTGTTCCTCGCCTCCTTCTCGTCATCTTTTTCCTTATCCCTACTCTCCCCCTCCTCCTCCTCTCCTCCCTCTCTCCCCCTCCTCCTCCTCTCCGCCCTCTCTTTTTCCTCATTCTCTTCTTGCCTGTTTATTTTCTTCCTCCTCTTCCTCTCCTGCTCCCCCTCCTCTTCTTCCTCCCTTTTCATTTTCCTTCTCCTCCTCCTGCTCATCGCCTCCTCCTCGTCTTCTCTTATCATATCCCTATTCCTCCTCTTTCTCCTCTCCTCCTCCTCTTCTTCTTCTTCTTTTTTCACTTTCTTCCTCATCCTCGCCTCCTCTTCTTGTCTTTTCATTTCGTTTCTCCTCCTCCTCCTTTCCTCCTCCTCCTCTTCTTCCTCCTTCTTCTCCTCTTTTTCTTCCTCCTTCTCCTCCTCTTCTTCTTCCTCCTCCTCCTCCTCCTTCCTCTCCGCCTCCTCCTTTTTATCATTCGGCGCGGATGGAAAGTGGGAAGTCAACTGGAAGTGAACGAATTTTGCTGGTGGGCTCGGGTTATTTTCAAACTCAATTAAAGCATTAACATAAAAGCGTTCTCCAGCTCTGGATGGGTATTGTAGATAAAATTTTCCTGGCAGGTCTTTTTTAACGTGCAAGCAATATTAGAATTCTTGATTTTTGGAACCTGCGGCAATCATTCTCTCTTTTGCACTAAGGCAGAGATCCAGGGCCCAGTCAAGTGCCTACTATCGTACATCAGGCGGGATTGTGTACGTGTAACCAGACGGCATTATATCCCGCCATGTGTACGGGGGAGGGGGATGTGGAGGTAATTAGGGTGCTGTGTGAGGGTTAGGGAGGTGGTAAGCATGTTAATATTAAAGTCGGTAGGGGGTTTCAGGGTGGAAAAGGAAGGGGTCGGGGTGGAAGAGGAGGATCGGGGTGTAAGAGGAGGGGGTGGGGGTAGTAGTGGACGGGGTCGGGAGGGAGTTGGAAGGAGGCGAGGAAGGGGTTGAGGCGGCCGAGGAAGGGGTTGGGGCGTTGTCGAGAGCCAGGTGCGCGGCACTCAGGGGCGGGACGTCGTGAGTCCTGTGGTTATGGGGAGTCCTGGACATTTTTTTTTTATTATATATGACGCTATATATATTTTAAGCTAATTTTAAGTCACAGTATTTAATTTTCACAAGCATCAGTATCTGTCAAGCGCCTATGTTAAAAAACGTGAGTATATTCGGATGCAGTGTTTGTTCTTGATAACTTCCATTTTCTTCATTATCATCATAACCTTCACTTCCATCATCATCACCATTTCATCATGAAGTGGCGTAGATATGACCAGCCGATGGAGCTGCCCCTCCTATCACCCGAAGGAGGACGGTGGACGGCGGAAGAAGGGCAGTTTTAGCCGAAAATGCAAAGAAAATGATTATATAATAAAATCAAGATCAATGTAAGGAATGAAGTAGTGGAATGCATAGTGAGGCTAAATGGTCAAACAGCTTGGCAATTCGATAAATAACGACGGAAATTCTGAGGATAGTAATTAAACAAGCGTCTCTCAAGTCCTCTTCCCTATCCCCAAAAGGGAAGATGGTGAACAACCGCGGACGAAGGATAAGTGGCGATTTAACTTCTGTGTCGACAGGAGATTGAATGTTTCCGTAACAGTGCATCTATAAAACTGGAGCTAAGTTGCGGGAAGGGCATTGAATGGTGAGTGTAAGAGAATATGGCTCATTCAACTAAGCAAACTTTGGTATCCCATTCTCTCTCTCTCGAACCCTACTTCAACAGAGCTTGTGGTGGGAAAGCCGAAGTATGCATGATGATGAAGA
>NW_027644721.1:0-41814 GCF_032717465.1 Coenobita brevimanus | reverse complement strand
TTTTTCAATAAAGGAAATACCAAATTCATACTTTAATTATAAAATTTTTTTGTACTGAGATCCAGGGGTTCTTCTTGAATATTTACTCCCACTGATCTCTTTCAGTAAACCTTCCCATATCTATTAATTTCAGAAATAAAGAAAAAGATAGTTATTAAAAATAATTATTAAAAATTTCTTCCAGAGTAGTTTTTTACTATAAATTGTAAAATTTCCTCTAGTAATATTATTTTTTTCTTTCTTTTGTTTTCTTGATAGATCGTTTTTACTAAAACTTGGGAGTTTTAGTACTTTTTAATAATATTGACAAGTTACATTTACATGACTCCTTCTACTATACCAGGCTCTAAAACTGTTAAAAAATTTAAGATGCTTCATATTTGAACGGGTTTTCACCTATATGAATGTCTTTGTAAGCTGTTAGGTTCATTTTTAGTTGTAAAACCTTCTCATAGTATTTACAGGCTAACAGCTCTTCCTTGTATGAATACGTTCGTGGTTTTCTCTATATTTGGTTTCTGTGTGAACGTTTTTTTACAGTATTTACAGCACAAATGGTTTTTCCTCCGTGATGAGTGCGCTTTTATGATCTTCTATGTTCTCTTTTCCGGCCTGAATGTTTTACTACAGTATCCATATAGGTAAACGATTTTTTCTCCCGTATGGATGAGCTTATGTTCTCTCCATATGTTCTTTCTACCTTGAATGCTTTCCTAGAGTATCCATGAAGTTAAACAACTTCTCTCATGTATGAATGCGTTTGTGAGTCCTTTAGGTTTGATTTAGATTCTGAGAAAGTCTTTTGACAGTATTCACAGACAAACGGTTTTTCCCCCGTATGAATGCGTTTATGGATTTTCATATATCCTTTCTAGCCTGAAATGTTTTACGTACAGTATCCACAGGTAAATGGTTTTTCCTCTGTATGAGTGCGTATAATGACGTTTTAGGTTCGATTTATCGGAGAAAGTCTTCTGACAGTATTTCCAGATAAATGGTTTTTCCCCCCCGTATGAATACGTTTATGAATTTCTATATGTCCTTTCTGGGCCTGAATGTTTACTACAGTATCCGCAGGTAAACGGTTTTTCCCTCTATATGGATGGGAGGCTTATGATCTTTCCACGTCTCTTTTCTGTCAATGTTTTACTACAGTATTCACAGGCAAATGGTTTTTCCCCTGTATGAGTGCGTGTGTGTCTTATTAGGGTTGATTTATTCGAGAAAGTCTTCTCACCTAGGTCCACAGAATTAGTAAAAACCTTCTTTATGCCATTCCGGTAAGTTTTTCACTCTTTTTCCATTTTTAATTTATAAAATTTGAATATATTGTTATCTAAATGAGGAATCTTCTAATTTAAAGATTTTTCATCATAAGTATATTTTTTTTTTTTTTTTTGTACTGAGATCCAGGGGTTCCTCTTGGATGTAACTTTCATTGGCTTGTTCTAGAGAACCTTCCATGTCTATTAATTTCAGAAATAAAGAAAAGATAGTTATTATAAATAGTTACTAAAATAGCAGTATAAGAATGTTGATAAATAAAATTGATTTTTTAAATATTATTTATTTTAGTATGAGGACGAAGAAGAAGGAGAAAAATGAACCTCCACCGTTGTTCGGCCACTTGTCCGATCGGTAGAGCTTTTGGACTGAGACTGCAGGCAACATTCTCATACCATTCATATATTCTTTTCCTCATATAAATGAATATGTATATGATTCCTTAGGGTTGATATTTCCTCCTCTTACACTATTTACAGCCAAAAAGTTTTTTCCCAGCAAATGTTTCCCCTCCCCCCCTTATTATAATTTTCCATATTTACCCTTTGAATATGTATGTGTTATCTGAGAAAATCTTCTGATAGTATTCACAGACAAACCCCTCATATGAATGCATTTATGAACTTTCATTATTTACTTTCTGCCTGAATTCTTTATTCACAGGTGAATGGTTTTTCTCCTGTATGAGTGTGTTTATAAATTTCCAAGTTTTCTTTCTACCTGAATGCTTTCCTAGAGTATCCACAGTTAAACAACTTCTCTCAATGCGTTCGTGAGTCCTTAGGTTTGATTTATCTGAGAAAGTCTTTTGACAGTATTCAGACAAACGGTTTTCCCCTCGTATGAATGCGTTTATGGATTTCTATTCGTGCTTTCTGTCTGAATGTTTTTACTACAGTATCTCTCCTGTATGAGTACATGTGTGTCTTATTAGGTTCGATTTTAATGAGAAACTCTTCGCACAGTATTCACAAACAAACGGCCTTTTCCCCGTATGAGTACGTTCATGAGATTCCATGTGTCCTTTCTGCCTGAATGTTTTACTACAGTTTCGACAGGTAAACGGTTATTCTCCTGTATTAATACTTTTATGTTTTTTCATTGTTTCTTTCGTGTTGAATTTTTTACTACAGTATTCACAGGTAAACGGTTTTTCTCCTGTATGAATGCGTTTATGTTTTTCCATTGTTTCTTTCGTGTTGAATCTTTTACTACAATATTCACAGGTAAACTGTGTTTTTCTCCTGTATGAGTACGTAGGTGAGTTTTTAGGTTGCATTTTTTCGAAAAAGTCTTCTCACAATATTTACAAGAAAATGGTTTTTCCCCTGTATGAATGCGTTTATGTAGTTAGGTTCAATTTTAATGAGAAATCCTTCTTACAGTATTCACAGATAAACCGGCTTTTCCCCCAGGTAAGGAGTCCGTATATGAATTCTTAGGGATCGATTTATATGAGAAAGTCTTCTCACAGTATCTCACAAGTAAACCAAGTTTGTCTTCAGTATGTATCATCTCATGTTTTTAAATAGCTTTTCTTTTGAAGCACCCATCACTTCTCGCTTCGCATTTATAACGGCTTGTCTTGAGAATGGGTGGCCATACATAAGGTTCACAGAATTAGTAGAAACCTCTGGACATTCTGGTAATTTTTCAAGTACTCTTTCTTCTCAATTTCAAACTTATAAAACTTAAATATATTTTTACCCAAATAAGTATTTCCCTTATGCGTTTCTCTATATTCCTTATAATTATAGTTTTCTTGTGTAGTAAGATCTAGGGGTTCATCTTGGATGTTACTCCCACCTGCTCGCCTTCCAGAGAGTCTTCCATATCTATTAATTTTAGAAACAAAAAAGTTATTACAAAATATTATTAACTCCTTTAGCGGGCACCCACCTGCCAACCAGCTAGCTCAGCAAGGGCCTGTACGCCTCAGTGTTATATACGACTCATATGGTCATACGACTACACCTTTGTCATAAATATATGGAGTAGTGGTAGTACTAGTAGTAGTAGTAGTTAGTGTTGGATTGTTTTTATGGCGTTGTTGCTTTACAATAATATTTCAACCAAAAACACCTCTTAATTTGAACCTTTAACTCCTCGGACTAGAGTGGTGGACGGTGGCCGTTAGAAAGAGTTTTTGAGCAATATTAATGCCGTCATTACATGCTTTCTATCCAGAAAGGCTCCGCTGACATTGGACAAAAAGTAGTAGTTGTTGTTCTTGTTACTTTAACTGCTGGTGCTGATAGAATAGAATTGGAAGCTTTGGAGAATGTTTCTGTGCTGAGGGACTTTGTCGCTCGTAGGTAATATCACTCTTGGCAGAGCAACGATGTAGACCCCTAAGGTACACCTCCTTCTTTTATTGATAAACAATCCGATATAGCCACTGTGTCTGCCAAAGGGTTGAAAGGCATTTGTTATGATTCCCAGAAAAAAGTCTACTGTCTAATTGTCTATAGTAAGATGTAAAATAAAAAAAAATATTCAAAACCAACTGTATTGATAATAACCTGATATAGCCACTTGCCCGCTAAAGCGGTTAAGGAATTAGGTTTGAATGAAAGAATTGTTTTGGTTGAATTTTATTATAAAAAAAAAAGAAACAACCAATAGACTAAACAAGAAAAAAAGAGAAGCGACTCAAATGGTCATATGTAACTGAGATGAAAAAAATATTTTCAACCTGGTTGAAGGTTGATTACCAACTACAAGGTTAAGAAATATAACCTAAAAAACGGAAAATATTTTTTTTATTTAGCCTGAGTTTGGAAAACCATTTTCTTACAACTAGAAAGAAAAATTCTAATAGGAGAGATTCCTATCATATTTAAAAATTCCATCCACGCCCCACCAATTTTGATTCAATCATCATATCAGTAATTTGTATTGGAAAATATTTACGTGCATTGATAAGTGCATCAATAAAACCTTCTCGATTTTTACTTATTGGAGATGGAAATGGTGTAATTAAACTAAGTAGAATAATCTTGCCAACAATCTACTAAGGCGCTGCCATTTACATCACTAATGGGATGCAAAATCTAAAACCAGTTTAACTAGAAGCCATAAGGGTGTTGTTCCACACCTAAAGATACCCTCTACACCTTTTTTCTTCAATGTTTTTCTTCATGTTCATAATAAAACTATTATACTGGTCCAGACAAGTCCAAATCTCTGTTTCCCATTCTTTCTTGACTTCCCTTTCTTGGGTATTTATGAATTTCACCATTATATTCGGAGTAAAGATTTTAAAAATATGATTATTAGTCGAGATATTATTCTTCACTTAAAATACATATATTATTGCATGTGTAATTATATGGAACAAGAATATAATAATTCTTCTACAATAGATTATCTCAAGAAGGAGTTTGATGTAACTGAAACATCATTTTCATTAAATTTAAAATGAAAAGTAAATATCTCAAAAATATTAAATGAAAAAAGTAAATATTCGGCTACTCTATCCAGTCATTAGTAATTTTAATGAATATCAATAATGTATTTTCTAATTTCTAAAAAATCCCAAATCTGATGGATTTCGTTGTTTTTCTTTCTCTATCCATTTCCATTAGTTTTAACCATGCTTTGTATAAATTACTTAGTTTCCAATACTCACCAGGGGTCTTAGTAGAATTTCTTATCTCCCAGTAGGAAAAGGCTCCTTCAAAACTATCACCATTATCTTTTGTGTGGTTTTATAATCTTGGATTGGCAATTCTTTCATTAATAATTATATTATGAATGAATTTTTCTACCATTTTTTTCTTAGCTTTTTTTAGCCTTCTCACTTTATCTTACTAA
The DNA here is from genome assembly GCF_032717465.1 of Coenobita brevimanus. NCBI lineage: Eukaryota > Metazoa > Arthropoda > Malacostraca > Decapoda > Coenobitidae > Coenobita > Coenobita brevimanus. The sequence continues at coordinate 36,714 of NW_027644721.1, read as the reverse complement.
TTTCTCATTAGTTTTCCATAATTTCTGAAATTTTTGCATGATATCTTCAATCATATCATCAAAATTTGGACTTATATTTTTTCCTTATGGTAAATCATACTCTAGTAAATTATAGCAAGCAAAGATATGCTATTCTCCATTATCCTCTTAGTGGCTGTATAAAAGCATGTTGTCTTATATATTTTTCTTATCTTTAAGGATATTTCTCATTACTGAAAAGGAATAACAAATTTAATTAAACTATTTTTTTTTAACTATCTCTTCCCTTAAGAAAAAAAAGCTTAAAACTCAAATATCTATTTTAACTATTTTTTTTAATACCTTTATTGGCGGCCCCCCCCTCCCCCCCCTCTCCCTCTCTCTGCCCCCCTCCACATAGTAGTTAATAAAAAAATAGTTCATCATTATACTCATTTAGAGTTTTAAGATTTTTTTTTTTCTGGACATGTATTGGTGTTATTTTTTGTCTTTCAATGACTTGAAACTTATTTCTATAAAGTACACCTACTTTAGGAAATGGGTTAGAGGACTGGAATGGCAGCATATACCTAACTTCTTCAATTACTTTTTCATTTAAATTTAATGAAAATGAAGTATCAGTTACATCAAACTTATCTATTGTAGAATAAATATTATATTCTTGTTCCATATAATTACACATGCAATTATATATGTATTTTAAGTGAAGAATAATATCTCGACTAATAATCATATTTTTAAAATCTTTATCATTTCTTTCAGAAGAAACTATTTGTACATAAAGATCAGATAATGAAAATGCCATTGAGAGATTTTCATTATAATCTTTCATATTGTTTACCTGCCGCATATACACTATCAACAGAATTTTTAACTCTTTCAGTTTTGATAAACTGAAGAAAATGAATTCTTCCATCTTTATGATTAATATATGGTTCAGTATCAATTTCTTCATTACAAAGAATGCGTTCTGCTCCAAATATCAAATACTCATAACCACGCCATCTATTTTCGAATGTTGTTACTTCAACTGAGATTGGGAAAAATACACAATCAGTCGTATTTTCTCCTTCTTTTGAACATATTCCGAAACAAGACTCTTTCTCTTTTTTATTAGGAATTGGAAGATTTTCTTTTTCCTCTTCTGCTTTTGGATTTTCACTTATCATTGATTCAAAAAGATTTTTTCTCATATCACCATCTCTCTTTAAAGAAATTATCCTTTTGAGATTGTTATTTAGTCTCTCTATAATATTTTCTTTACTATATTCCAAAGTATTTTCATATATAGCAAAAAGGAGATATCCTTGACTTTTATTTGAAAATTTATATTTATCTTTCAAAATATTAAAACATTTCTCACAAGAGGTATCAGGTCCAATAAGGTCCAATTTGTTATTATTATCTAAATCTGTGAAAGATTGTATCCGGTTTTCAAATAAATTATATAAAATTTAAGCTTTTATGGGAGGGGATGAAGACTATAATTCAGCAACAGCCAACATTGCCCAGAACTTTGTAAATTGACAAAAATATACTGGAGTGAAATATATATTTTTTTATTTCATAGATAGTCTATCTATTTTTAACCCTTTAACGGGTAAGTGGCTGTATAAGAATATTGTTAATAAAATTGGCTTTTGATTATATACTTTTTATATCAGACCTCTATATAAAGAAATACACACACACACTATAAAGCTAGCCAGGAGACGGGACATATGTGCTAGACAACCAATGTCCTGTTCTCCCCCACTTATTATTATTATTATTTTTTTTGAATAGCCCATCATTGATTGGGTTAATTTATGGCTCAGTTTGTAATAAAGTTCAGGTTGCTCTGCTAAAAAATGATCTTCACAACGACATTATCGCCCCACTTCAAACTTCCTATATTCCAATAATACCAGAAATGAAATGAATAGTTGAAGTTTATTAGAAACAAATTCTACTATACCACTTAGACAAAGATAGTCATACTACTATATAATTATATGTAAACCCCAAGACAAAGAGCAATTTTAACCCTTTAATGGGCAAGTGGCTATATCAGGTTATTATCAATAAAGTTGGTTTTTGAATATTTTTTATTTTAAATTTTATTATAGACAATAGACTTTTTTGGGAATCATAAATGCCTTTCAACCCTTTAACGAGCAAGTGGCTATATCGGATTGTTATCAATAAAGTTGGTTTTTGAATATTTTTATTCAACTCCAAGTTATTAAGAAAACACGTCTTGTAGGTCTTGGCGCAGTAGTTTATTAAATTGTAGTCCGAGTGGTATCGAATAGCAGAAGAAGGATAGGAGATACTTTCGAACCGTTTACTCCACGTCCCATCCATCGCCAAGTTGGGTTTTGTTCTCTTCCTCGCTTCGCACCCTTGGGTGAAGAGTTGTACAAACACATTCATCTTGGTAAAGTCTGGCCATTCGACCAAATGACTAACAACACCATCATCTCCTTTCAGTTCTCTTTGGAGTAGATCTTCTATCATCGCACTGCACAGCTGAGAAGCCTTGACGGCCATCCGAGAGATAGCCAGACATCTCTTTTCGAAGAGAGGGGTGACATTCTCCGAGTCTAACAATATTTTGCCCAGGGAACATTTAATATTCTTATAGTATCGTTTGGTCTTGAGCCTCATGGCCTAGCCTAGCTAACAATTATCTTGCTTATTGAGAAGGGAAGGAATGTGGTGTTGTGATCTGTCTCGTTTATCTACTACTAATTTTTTTTCCCTAGTAGGTTTAAAAGGCATTTATGATCCAAAAAAATCACCCGCTAAAGGGTTGAAAGGCATTCCCAGAAAAGTCTACTGTCTAATTGTCTATAGTAAGATGTAAAATATAAAATATTCAAAAACCAACTTTATTGATAATAACCTGATATAGCTACTTGCCCACTAAAGGGTTAATAAAAAAAAATAGGTATCAGATGACTCCTTTCTTGGTTAAATTAAAATAATCTGAATCAAAAATTTCCATTATAATTGATTTGAATTATAGAAATGAAAAATAAAAATATCTATTAGAAAAAATAAATTTAGATTTGATGTCTTCGAAAAGTACAATGAGATCACTCCCACAGCCTACTATATTTCTTAGTAAGCCTTTAGTGGGCAACCAACCGCCAACCAGATAGATAGATCAGCAAGTACTGAAATTTTTCTTTATCTCAGGGTTATATACGACTATCTGGTTGTACGGCTACACTTTTATCTAAATTACATGGTGCGGTATTTGTGTTTTTTCTTCACAATAAAAATATTCAGCCAAAAGACTTTAATTCATAGGATTAGAGTTATTGTCTTCTTCAGTGCTGTCTCACCTCTTCATTCCACCATGCTATTCCTTGCACCCCCTTATGCCTTTTTCTTCACCCCACACACCCTCTCACATGCTGCGCCTATTTTATCTGTGAATGTTTGTAAACAAACTATATACGAAAAAATAATAAAGTGGTATTATGATAAGGAACAGATGTAACTTTTTTTTTTAAACTACACTTCAGCACAGCATTAGAAAGTGGGAAAAATAATTAAAATTTTTTTTTTTACCCTTTATTGGTATTAAATTGAAATAAAAAATTCTAAGTTATATAAAACATCAACCCTTGCTGATCTATCTGGTTGGTGATTGGTTGTCCACTAAAAGGTTAATGAATATCTTTTTTTTCTATAGACTTCTCATTCTTATTCTCTTCACTGGTTCTTTTTTTTTCTTAGATGTATATTGAACAAGAGTTTCCTTTTCAATGACTACCATTGTTTTTTTTTTTTCAGTTAATGGTGAAGATTCCTTTTAAAACACTGGAGATTTCCCACGGAAAACTTCTTCAGCATCTTATGAGGTCTTTTCTGCTGATAGGAAATCTTTGGGGTTTACATCTATTTCAATTATCTCAATTTCTGATGGTGTAGAAACCTTCTCGGGTCCTGCTGACGCAATCGATTCCTCTTCAATCGGCTTTGGTGGAGTAGACTCCTTCTCGGCTCCTTCTGATGCAACCGATTCCTCTTCAATCGGCTTTGGTGGAGTAGACTCCTTCTCGGCTCCTTCTGATGCAACCGATTCCTCTTCAATCGGCTTTGGTGGAGTAGAATCCTTCTCGGCTCCTTCTGATGCAACCGATTCCTCTTCACTGGCTTCTGTCGACACAATTTTATTTTGGTCTTCAATAATGTCTGGTGGGGTAGAATCCTTCTTGGCTCCTGCTGAGGTAGCTGATACCTCTCCAATGGCTTCCGTTGATACAACAGCCGATTCCTCTGTCGATGCCTCAGTTATCTTAGTGTCTTGTGGGGTAGCTTGTGTTGACACTATATAAAACCTCTTTTTCTTTCTTTCTTTCTTTTTCAAAGAAATCTCTCTTTTTCTCTTTAGAATGATTTTAGTGGAAGGTTGAGATCCCTCATCTCTCCCAACGGTGAGATCCATGATGAGTAACTATCTGTTGAGTGAAGAGGGTCTTTAATAGAGATTGCTGGCCTCAATGTATAAAGAAAGTAAATAAAAATATAGATATTACTACATCTTTATTTTTTTTATATTTAAAAATAAAACTTTCCATATTTCAATAAAAATATTTAATCAATTTAGATCCTATAAAATATTATAGTATTTCTTATTATCTCATTCCCAAATGGGTTCTGTTACTATAGCTACTGACATTAATCCATATTTATTTCTCAAACACAATAAAAGGTTCATTTACGATAAGTTTTGGTACAATCCCATCACAATAAATGCCCTCACCAATCGCTTCAAGACTAACTCCCTTTTCATCCATCTCAAATTTATTTTCCAAATGAATTTTTCTCAGATGTACACCTCCTTCAATATATTTTGACAATATTTTCCTCATATAAGAAGGTACATCCAAGCGATGTGATTTCTTTATTTTTAACCTTTTGGAAGAAAAAGTTCATGAAAATCATTATATATCCTAACTTCATAATTTTCTAACAAATTTTTATCAAAGACCATCCTTTTTAAATAGTTTAGGTCATCTCTAGTAAATTCTTCATTTCGTTCAGTGAAGAAGGGTTCTTTGTTCGAACATATGAATACTGTCACCACACTATTATCTTGTGTATTTATTTCAAAAAATTTTATACCATCTTTTGACCCAATTTTATTAAGAGTACCTGAAAACAGCCTTTCTTTGAGTTTTTTTTTTCATCCACACCCCAAAAGGGTTTAGAACCAGCATCGTCCCTTTCCGTCTGTCCAGTGGAGATTTATACTGAGACCAATACAGGCAACTAAAGCCACATTTGGTGAGGGGGATGATTCTAACCGATAATTACCACCGAAAATCTCCTTCATCATTTTCTTCTATTAATTCTCTTAGATTTTCTTCTATCTCCTCGCTCAAACTGACCAACTGATATATAATTATATTTATTTAACTTAGATAAATAAGATTTTTCTTTCATCTTCAAATCTTTAGCAAGAAATATACCCACATTTATCTTTCCAATCTTGTATAACAGAATAATAAAACATAAAATTAGATATGGCTTCAACCCCTTCATCTAAGAGCCATACAGTATCAAGGATATAGTTGAAAGTGAAAAAGGAGATGCATGTATTCCCTTTATCATTCTTGAGAGCTTCTATAATAATGGATTTATTCAAGTCCTTCTTCTCTTTTTCTAATAGGGACTCCTCTTCTCTCTTATACTCCGACAGATGTGTTTCAATTTTCTTCATCTTTTCTAATATTTGTTGGGGGGGAAAAGGGTTTATATACCCTCGTTGCCCCTTTCCTGTTCCCCATTTTTGTATTGTTTTAACGCCTCAGTGTTATATACGACCATATGGTCATACGACTACACCTTTGTCATAAATGCACGTTAGTGTTGGATTGTTTTTTGTTTTACAATAATATTTCAACCAAAACACCTCTTTCACCTTAACTCCTCGGACTAGAGTGGACAGTAGTTGTTGTTCTTGTTACTTTAACTGCTGGTGCTGGGATGGAGCTGGAAGTTTGGAGAATGTTTGTGCTGGGGGACTTTGTCGTTGTAGTAGGTAATATCACTCTTGGCAGAGCAACGACGTAGACCCCGAAGGTAGTAGCACTGCACAGCTGAGAAGCCTTGACGGCCATCCGAGAGATAGCCAGACATCTCTTTTCGAAGAGAGGGGTGACATTCTCCGAGTCCCAACAGTATTTTGCCCAGGGAACATTTAATATTCTTATAGTATCGTTTGGTCTTGGAGGACCTCATGGCCTAGCCTAGCCTGGCTGACAATTGAGAAGGGAAGGTCTGTCTCATTTATCTACTACTAATTTTTTTTTCCTCAATAGGTTTAAAAAGCATTTATGATCCAAAAAGTCGCCCGCCAAAGGATTGAAAGGCATTTATGATCCCAAAAAAAGTCTACTATGTAGTAGTGATCTACAGTAAGATGTAAAATAAAAAACCAACTTTATTGATAATAACCTAATATAGCCACTTGCCAGCTAAAGGATGCGAAATATTAATTGTCTATAGTAAGATGTAAAATAAAAAATATTCATTTGCCCGCTAAAGAGTTAAGTTCAAATTGCTACAGAAAGTTAGGACGGGATCTCTGTTGTTGCTCTGCTAAAGAGAAATCTTCATAATCACCCCAGCCCAAACTTCCTATATTCCAATAACATTAGAAATGAAATATAGTTATTTTTTATTATAAAGAAAGAAACTAATTCTACTATATTATTCAACAACAAGGAATTAAGATTTGAATGTAAGAGACCTTTTGGTTGAATAATTTTATTGTATAAAAAGAAACTACATTATGCAACTAAGACAGAGGCGACTGGATAGTTGTATATAACTCTGAGGCGAAAATCAATTTCAGCCCACCTATCTAACCTATGACATTTTCAGGATTTGTCCATAAAGGTTCTGTTATTTCAGCTACAAAGATCAGAGTATCATCATTTTTAATTGATATAATGAAAGGTTCATTAACAGTATATACTTTTACATTTTCATAGACATTGATAGTTGACTTTGGTATCAATTTAAATTTATTTATTGAATAAATTTTATTTAAGATTATAACTCCTTCATCAACATAACTAGACATAAAATCTTTTTCCCTTAAATGATAAGGTGTATTTAAGCAATGTGAACTACAGATATTAAACTCAGGAGCTGAACAATGCTTTGATACTCACATTCTTTGATTTCATAGTCAGTTAATAAACTTTCACCAAAGACTATATCTTTTAGTTGATTAAGATCTTCAATAGTATATTTTTATCTCGTAAACCGAATAATGGTTTATTTTCAAACGACCACATTGTAAACAAAGTTATTATAATACCATTAGTTAATTTTATTTCGATAACCCTCACTTTTTTTACAACTCCTATTTTAGTTATTTTTCCTGACAACATCTTTGCATATTTTTTTGGTTTTCTCTGATTTATTTCCCAAAAAAGAAATTTACCACTGCTCCTACCCTCAGTGAAGTGCAAAAATAAAACTTATAAAAGGAACTATGGCAACATTTATTGAAGTTGCTATATTTAACTCAAATTTTTTTTTCGTTGTTTGTTCTACCACTACTCTTATATTTATCTCAGATCCTCGCTTAAATCATTTTATTAATATATCCTTCAACTTTGTTAACTCTGACCAATAAATATCATTCATCTTTAAGTCTTTAGCAAAAAAAAAACAATTTTTTATCCCTTCATATAATTCTTTAAATGGAGGCAAATATTCAGATATAGATCTGAAATCTTTAACATTTAATTTCCAAAGAAAATTAAAAAGATGTTTTACAGAGAAGGGTGAGAAACATATATTTCTATCATTTATCTGAAAAATTTCCATCATCTTAATTTCTTTGTCCATTTCCCAAACTGGAGTTACAGACCTATATATAGGTAAAGGTTCATCTTCTTTAGTAATAGATGAAATCAAGGATTCTATATCATCGAAATCTTCACAATCTATATTATCAAAATCTTCTTCATGGTTTAAAATACAGGGAATAAATGATTCTATATCTATATCACACCCCTCTTTTTCTGTAATAGAGGGAACAAGTAATTCTATATCAGATGTCTCCATTATATTTTATCCTTTAAAAATAAAAAAAATATATATATACTATTTATTTTTAAATATCTAAAATAATACCCTTTCTATAAGGTCGAAGACAAAACGATACAAGAGTGTTATGGATAAGATTCTCTTAGACTCAAAGAATGTCAGTCTGGTCGTCTCTCAGATGGCCGTCAAGGTTTCCCAGCTGTGCGATCGGAAATCTTTCCAATTCAAGAGTAAACGGAGAGGAGACGAGGTCGAAAGGCCAGACTTTATAAAGATGAATGTATTCATACAACTTTTCACCTAAGGGTGGGAAAAGAGGAGGTATATAGTAAAGAAACAAACGAACCATACAATTTAGACAAAGATGTATGACCAGAGATGAAGAGAAATTTCAACCCTTGCTGACCTATAGGGTTAGAAGGGCCGACTTCATATTTATGTATTTAAATTTTTCCTTTCAATAATCACAAGTAAAGAGTCTATTATTTTTATATACAGAAATATGATTTGAAAAAGGTGTTTGGTTTAAAAAAAAACAGTAACCGTTTTACTTTAAAAAATCATATGACCCCATATTGTGACGAGAAGCCCTATAAATGTGGCCAGTGTGATAAATGTTTCAAAATAACAAAAAATTTAAAATACCCAAAAAAACATGAGAAAATCATTTGCCTCCTATGACAAGGTTTTATCGGAAAACACATCACAATACAAGAAATCTCCACCTCTGTGATGAATGCGGTCTTCTCTTCAACACTGGATCTTCATTCCAAATTCATAAGAAGAGTATCCATTTGGGTAAAGAGTTGGACTACTGCCACTACTGTGCTAAACCATTCTTGAACAAGTATTCAATGAAAGATCATCTCAGGACACATACAGGTGAAAAACCGCGTCTTACTATACAGTAGACAATTAATATTTCGCATCCTTTAGCTGGCAAGTGGCTATATTAGGTTATTATCAGTAAAGTTGGTTTTTTGAATATTTTATATTTTACATCTTATTGTAGATCACTACTACACAGTAGACTTTTCTGAAGATTATCAACCCTTTAGCGGACGACTTTTTTATTTTTTTGATCATAAATGTGAAAATCACTCTTAGTAGAGAAACTATGGAGACACTGAGCTGCCACTGTGAGAAGGGAAATCAACCCTGATAATCTAAAAAGGCACATGTTTATCTAAAATATTGAAATATATAAAACTAAACTTATTATATAACATTCATCTATATTTGCTAAATGGAAAAAAAATAAGTATATGTTTTGATTATGATAGAAGATAGAATAATTCAGAAGTTGTTGAAAAACAATGAAGAATTAGTAGATAAAAAGAAATAAAATGCCAAGAAAAAAAATATTGATAATATATGCTGTTATAAAATAATATGGAGGACAATAGATATTTGAAAAAAGTTTTTTTTATATAGAAAAAAAAAGCAGAAATGAGAAAAACTATAAGACCCTGGTGAGCTGGAAACAAAAAATTATACAAAGAAAAACAATAAAATCTATTGGAAATGAGAAAATACATTACTGATATTCATAAATCCTGATAAAAGAACTATTGCTCTCCTAGGGGTGTTTAGCATTTTTGAGAGCCAATTGTTAGTTTTATACTAGAGTACCTTATTAGTTTTTTTTTTTTCTTTTCCTTTTTCTTATTCTTTTATAAACCTTTTTCATTGTTTTTTTTTTTTTTTTAAATTTTGCGTTAACAACAATTTATATAATAATCTATACAGAATTTGTTATTTTTTACTTGAGTGTCATCTGAAGAAGAAGAAGAAGAAGAAGAGGTGGAAGAGACAGAACAATCAGATGAAGAACCTTCATTTTCTTCCGATAGCCTCTTTTTTTTATTTCTAATATTTATATCAGCTTCAGGAGGACCAGTCTCTTCCTCTTCTGATTGTCTAATTCTTTTCTTTCCTGAAGGTTCCTTTGATGTTGATGGTCTGCTTTGATCATTCATCATTGAAAACATATCTAAATCCAAACCAAACTCAGTGCTAAAAATATTTGATCATAGTGTTGCCAATATGTTAGTGCGCCCCTTTTCAAAAGAATAGTTAGACTGAAAAATTTTCAGATACAATAGGGCTCAAATTTACCTGATGGTACTATTATGCCAGTGGGATTAATTGAGATTTTTTTACTATTAATACCATGCCGATAAGCAAACCAAATTAGTATTTGGCAAGCTTTAGATGAAGAGTATAATAATAGTAATTTAGTTACAGAACGGTCTTCTTATATAATCTAATGTAGAAAAACACTCAAATGTTTGAATAATAACTACTTTTTTCCCTTCTTCCAAAAAAGCTAAAAAATATTAAATTTAACAATATTTAATTAAATATCTAAAGTTTTTATCAGATCATATAAACTATCAGAATATTGACTTATATCTGATAAATAGGAAGAATTTTGAACTGTTGAATTTAAAAGATTATTTTCACAATTTTGAACATTTGAATATCTAGTGGAGGGGATGCTTTCATTTGAAAAGGGGAGGGTATATGCGTGGTTTCCGATGGAGGGGGTGTATTGTGTTGTATTTTGTGTGTTTTCAAAATGATTTCCACCGGGTTGATTTTGAACATAAAAATAACTGTTAACAGTGGGAAAATTTTGAAGAGAGAGACTATTTTGAATTTCTAAGTGATTTTCAGTTGGGATATTTTGAACAGTGAAGGGGATGTTTTGATTTGTGTTTAGGTTTGTGAAGGGTATGGTGTTTTGAAAATAAGGGTAATTTATGTAAACACAATTTTCAAGAGGAATTGTATTATTAGTAGAAGGGTTGTTTTGAAGTTCTTCTTGAGGGGGTAGTTCTTGAGATCGTAGGGAACTTCTTTTGGGTCGTCTCAGTAATGTTTTCTTCTGTTGTCTTGGTTGTGTTATATTCTTTGGTGGCCGTCCTCTTTTTTTTATATGGTGATGGCTGTAGTGGGGGTGGTGGTGATGATAGTGACGGCGACTGTTGTGGCTGTGGTGACGACTGTTGTCGTGGTGATAGTGGCTGTGGTGGCGGCAACGGTGGTGGTTGTGGCGGCGATAGTGGCTGTGGTGGCGGTAGGGATGATGGTAGTGATGTTGACGGCGATGGTGGCTGTGGTGGGAGCGGTGATGGTGGTGGTGGGGATAGTAGCTGTGGTGGTGGTGGCGACGGGAACAGTGGAAGTGGTGGTGGTAGCAGTAAATATTTTTTATTGTATATTTGGAGTTTTTTAGTTAGTTTGTGTATTTTTTTCAATTTCTTTCTATTTAATTTTTTTTTTTAAACTTTTTGAATTTTTTTTATAAAAAAAATGAAATTCTTTTAATACAAAAACTATGCACTTCCGGCGGGGGGGATCTTTTTCTTAATTGATTATATTTTTTAATTTCTTTAATGATCTTTGTAAGTTTCATGCACTTATCACAATATCCTGAAAAAAAAAAAAAAAAATTTAGTTTGTGCTCTGTCCTAATTTTTTATTTAGTCCTTTAGTGAGCAACCGATTGTATAAAAATTTCAATAAGGTTGATTTTTAAATATTTTTAAAAAAAGTGCTATTTCACCCACTATATTGCTGATAAAATAGTATGTTTGTGTATTTCCCCCTAAGATTAGCATAATTTTTGCCCAAAAGACCGTTTTTGGACTATAGGAAGTAAAAAATCTATGAATATTGAGAAATTGTATAAAATCTGACTTATATATAAAAAAAGGCATATATGATTGATCCATAAATATTTATCAGACTCTAAAATAGTAGGGCGTACCGAAGCCAGTACAGGTGACGAACAGATTAACCTTTTAGCGGGCAAGTAGCTATATCAGGTTATTATCAATAAAGTTGGTTTTTGAATATTTTATATTTTACATCTTACTATAGACAATTAGACAGTAGACTTTTCTGGGAATCATAAATGCCTTTCAACCCTTTAGCGGGCAAGTGGCTATATCGGATTGTTATCAATAAAGTTGTTTTTTGAATTTTTTTTTTACATCTTACTATAGATCATTAATACACAGTAGACTTTTTTTTGGGATCATAAATGCCTTTCAACCCTTTAGCGGGCGATTTTTTTTATTTTTTGGATCATAAATGCCTTTTAAACCTATTAGGGAAAAAAAAAATTAGTAATAGATAAACGAGACAGATCACAACATCACATTCCTTCCCTTCTCAATAAGCAAGATAATTGTTAGCTAGGCTAGGCCATGAGGTCCTCCAAGACCAAACGATACTATAAGAATATTAAATGTTCCCTGGGTAAAATATTGTTGGACTCGGAGAATGTCATTCCTCTCTTCGAAAGAGATGTCTGGCTATCTCTCGGATGGCCGTCAAGGCTTCTCAGCTGTGCAATGCGATGATAGAAGATCTACTCCAAAGAGAACTTGATGGTGTTGTTAGGCTGGTCGAATGGCCAGACTTTACCAAGATGAATGTGTTTGTACAACTCTTCACCCAAGGGTGCGAAGCGAGGAAGAGGAGGACAAAACCCAACTTGGCGATAGATGGGACGTGGAGTAAACGAATCGAAAGTATCTCCTATCCTTCTTCTGGTCTTCGATACCACTCGGACTACAATTGCGCCAACGTGTTTTCTTAATAACTTGGAGTTGAATTTCGTATCTCGTCAGCGACGCGCCATTCGCTTCTACCTATCCAAGATCGAGACTCCTGCAGCGCCCACCATCGTCTATGCACTTCAGACTCTCATCAACGGGTGGAAGTACGTCGGAAGAACGTACTCCGTGGACCAGTTAAACGAATTGAAAGACCGACACTCGGAGTTCGTCGAGCAACACAGACAACACCTGCCACAACAACAACAACCGACATTTAAGTTATTACCGGTGGAGTATCTCCGCTACTACTATTTTCTCAGACGGGAGTACTCTGAGTCGACGAAACTTAGAAATATTCCATTGGCTCCCTCCAACACGATTAAGGTACATTACTTAGATTTCGATACGGTCGGAGTGAAGGGTATATGTCACGACCTGGGCATCAACCTGGAACCCAAGGAACAAGAAGGATGGGACTTCGTCTTCGACACGAAACTATTAGCTCGCATGGGAGGTAAGAAGTGGACGTTCGACCGCTGCGTGTCAGCCGACGGAGTGGCGTGTTCAGTTAGGAGGAAAATTAACGAGCTCAGAGTACTACCTTAAAACGTACGTGAAACACTACGAGACGGTATGGAAGGTCAAGACTCCGAGAAAATGGAGGAGGGCCAAGTTTCGAGTCTACTGTCTGACACATTCGTAAACAAGGTTTTGGGAGACACTAAGAAACCATTCCACGTAGCGTACGGTTCAGCCAAGTTTTCTTGTACCGGGAGGGGGAGGGAACATTTTGCCTCTCCTAACACTAAATTTGCCAGAGTGATGAAAGAGAGAGGAGCCGGTTCGACAAACTTCACTCTCGGAACACGTCGAAAGTCTGCCAAAGATGCATGGGACCTCTGAATATCGTAGGATTTAAGAAAGATGAGGAGGGGAAGAAGAAGGAGGTGTGCTACCTTCGGGGTCTACGTGAGTGATATTACCTACAACGACAAAGTCCCCCAGCACAGAAACATTCTCCAAACTTCCAGCTCCATTCCAGCGCCAGCAATTAAAGTAACAAGAACTACTTTTTGTCCAATCGGTGGAGCCTTTCTGGATAGAGACTATAATGCAGCAGCCAATATTGCTCAACAACTCTTTCTAGCGGCGGCACCGTCCACTCTAGTCCGAGGAGTTAAGGTTCAAATGAAAGAGGTGTTTTGGTTGAATTATTGTAACACAACAACAACAAAAAACAATCCAACACTAACTACTACTACTCCGTGCATTTATGACAAAGGTGTAGTCGTATGACCATATGGTCGTATATAACACTGAGGCGTTACCTTAAATGAAGAGAGAAGAACCTTTAAACTTAGACCACTAAACCCTCTATATATATATATATGAGGCACTTCCTTCTGAAGAGGTATAGTTATAAAGTCTATAATCCTATATAAAAGTAAGATTTTTTGGAGGAAATGTTTATTGACTTTCCTATCTGTAGTGAGGCAACTGGCCAACCAATAAACACGCTAGAATTATGGTGTCCCCCAGCCAATCGGAGCACAGCAGGATAGTCAGTCACCGCCCCCTGCTATCTATCTCATCCTTGGTCTCCCCCCCCCTTGCCTTCTTGCTTCTCAGAACAAGTTATGTAAATAAAAACTTATTATTGCCGGGAGGGAAAACTCATGCGTCATGCACGCTTGGTCATTTGTTGTCGTCGTGAACTCCAAATAAGGAACAGCATATTACCACCCCTCTCACTTGTTATGAAAGAAAGGTTACTTGAAAGTAATTAATATTATTTAGAAATGTTGATAAAAATAGATTCCATAAATATAAAGAATATCTTTAATTCTTATTTACAGATTCTGATGAAGTCATATCGAAAAAATAAGTAATTCCCTCTCTTATTTTTATTTCTTCCTATCCTTGCTTCTCTCACCTCCCCCTCCCTCCCTCTCTCTCTTTCTATATCCTATTTTACCCATCTTCACACTACTTTAACCCCCTCCCCCCCCTTTCACCCTTTGTCCTCTACTGCATGACCATCCGCCTTCTTGCTTCTCAGGACCAGTTCCAAATAAGGAACAGCATATTACCACCCTTCTCACTTGTCATTCATCTTAAAAATAGATTCCATAAATATAAAGGATATCTTTAATTCTTATTTACAGAATCTGATGAAATCATTCTGTTTGCCTAAATATCAGTCATACTGGAATAATCAACAGGATTAATACAATAAAATGAATTTCCCAATTATTTATTTTGATAATGGTCGTATATAACACTGAGGCGTTATCATTTCGGATTACTCACTACTTTATATGAAGTGATCTGATAACTTTTAAATTAATAGTAATGTCACTGTCTTTTAAAGAACCTGATGGTTTCAATAATAATTATTTTGATAAGGGAAATTTATGGGCCATACATATGAAGATCCCTAATAAAAACACCTTTGCTATATCCAAATTAAAGTGGAAATATCATAAAATTTATATAGGATATACTTTCATATGGGTGTTGTTTTTTCATAATGTTTCACTGATAGTATAAAAAATCTCATGTATTATATTTCAAACTGGACTCTTTGGGTGTTATTACTTGATTCTTTTTTTATATTTCTCAATGCTCTTTTAGTTATTAAAAATATTGTAATATATAAACCCTCCTGGATTCTTTCAAATATAACAGGGTGTATTAATATTTTTATTACTATTAGTTATTGGTGTCTTGTCTACCCCCAGAGTGAGCATAAAATCGGATTTATAAACATTAGAAAACGTTATTCCTTTTATTTTTACGATACTTAAATATAATTATATCTTGTGCACCGAGACGAGTTTTTCATGCATACCAACCTTCATTATATGTTGCAATATATATGCTTTTTACATCGATATTATATGTAATTGAAGACCCATTTCTTAAAAAGAACTTAATTTATCCACAATTAGGTTGGAATAATCCATTTCAAACTGGTCTTTTATTCAGTCTTATAATCTTTATAGTAGTACCAGTATTACATTTTGGAATTTGTATAATCAATTTATTAGTAAATTAATTATATAATTATTATATAGTAGATAGAAATAATTCTAATAGAACAGAACTTGTAGAATATTGAAACTATAAAAATGTCTAGTGATCCAACAAGACCCTTCTATATTATAGTAAAAGGTGAACAGTGTTCATCGTCTATTTTTGGAACCGTTTTGAAAAATTTATTTTATCTTACAATTATTCTATTAATACTGCCTATTTTTTTTCGGAACTGTCATCTCATACTGTAAAATACCAATTATTAACTATGAAAAAATTATGGATGTCACTAGATAAAATAAAAGGATGTTTTAATTCTTAAAAAAAAAAAAAAGAGTAATATTTATAAAGAAGAATTAGATAAAAACGAAGATGAAGATTATTTAGAAAAAGAGGACGAAGAAGAAGAAGAAGAAGATGAAGAAGAAGAAGAGGATGAAGATGAAGACGATTATGATGATTATGAAGAGAAAAAAGAAATAGAAGAAAATCTTGAGAAAATAAATGATAATCCAATGAAAAAGAAATTAATTCAGCTTTATTTTAATATTTTGAAAAAAGTATTATCTAGTACAGTTGGTACAAAGTTATATGAAGCTATGATACATCCCATAGTCTTAAATTTAAATAAAAATAAAAAATAATAACGAAATAGATGATTTTCTTTGTAATATAGTTAATGAGTTAATAAATAATCAGAAAGATTACCTAAGTCAGAAAATTGAAGAGGAACTTTCTGATATCTTTTACGCTACTTCTGAGGAAATAGAAAAAAGAGAATCAAGTTCATGTCAGATTTTTATTAAATGTTTTGGGAGCGGTCAAAGACAAGAATATGAAAAAGAAAATGTAATAAAAGTTAAATCAATTTTATTTAATTTATATGTTTGGCCAATTATTAAATTACTATGTCCATCAAATTCTCCTCTAGAAAATGGCATTGAAAGTGTTTTAGGAGTAGAATTATTAAAAAAAATAGTTTCATTAATCCTTAAAGATTTTCATCCACAGTATGAAATTTCGTCTAAGTACTCTCACAATGTAGAATATGGTGAAAAAAATTTAAAATCTATTCGAGAAAGTAGATTTTTGGCGATTAATAACGCTCAAGAAAAAATTACCAAAGAAATGATAATTCAAAAATATAATAATAATTATGATGACATAATGAAAGATAATGGTAAGAAAAATAAAAATACACTAATGACGAGATAAATTTAATTCACTGGAAAATTTTATCAACCAAATACTAACTATGGAGTATTATGGCTTTGTAACTAAAGGTATGTTTTTAACAATTTTGCGATTTATTTTTCATATTTTAAATACAGGTAATGTTATTAATTATCTAAAGAAATATCCAGATACGACCATAAATTACATTGAAAATTTTAATAACTCACAAACTATAAAGGAATATATTAACAATAACGATTTAGGAAAAGAAGAAATATTAAAACAAATAATCAAATTCAATAAAATTAAAGAATTTAATGAACTTATACATACAATAGGGGGAGGCGGTGGTTCAATCGGTAGAGAGGTGGTCTACAGTCCTAACGGACCCAGATTCGAATCCCGGCTGGGGCAGGGAACAGTTTGAAGATTTGAATTTCATTAAATCAGGCTTTACTGATCTACCAGACGACCCGCCGACATGTCGTAAAAATACCCCCGCTAATACCAATACACCAGTCCTGTATGAGACATCCCTAGCATGTATTCAATATGGACGGTGGGTGTTAGCGCCGAAGTGGTGACATGTAGAGGTGTATGGTATGTAGGAGGACTACTGGGCCTTGATAGCAGGCTGTTAAGCCTATACCCGGAGTCGGACAAAAAAAAAAAAACAAAAAAAAAAAACAATCCTTTTGACAAATCTCTACGATGTTGCCGTTAAACTTATTATCGAGAGTAAACATGAAAAGTTAAATGACTTTAATAATAGTGATGATAGTTATAATAAAAAGGAAAGGGAATATTTTGATGTTATTTTGACCGATTTAATAAAAGAGTATAATTATGGGACAGAAATTTTTAGTCTGAGTGAAGGATATGAATTATCTTCACTTTTAACAAAGTATTCATGCATAGAATTATTTACAGATATATTCCTTACTGAGCTAAATAAGAGGAAAAAAAAAAAATCCCAATTTTCATCTTATATGATAAAAGAGAAAATATTATAATATTCCCTCAAACAATATCTACCGAAGAAAAAACTAAAACAATTCTGTTATCTAAAAGTTTAAAATCACCTATACAAAATGACACCGAAGGTATACAAATTTCAGAAAAAGAAAATGTAATATTCTTAAATATAGAATATATTAATGAAATTATTCCTACTGAGGTAGATGATCTTTATGAATTAACTAAAGGGTTTTGTAAAAATTTTTTAAAGATGAAGATTTTCATAAATTTTTAGGTTCTCATAATGGTAGGAATGGAGATCTTTCTATGAATAATTTAATCATAGAAGCTTATATTAAAACTCTTTTGAAAGACCAAATAGCATGTAAAGATTTATTTAAAAAAATTATAGATTTCATTAATAACTATAATAATTTAATTGTTATTTATATCAAAATTATTACATTTATACGATTTATTTTGATTTCACTAGCTCAGTATTATAAATGTACCTTTAATCAAGAAAAATATAATAAATTATCAGATGATTTAGGAATAATTTTATCTTTCAGCTCAAGTACACATTTTAAGGAAATAAAGGGTAAATATTTCACAGATGAAAATAAAGAATACAGAAAATCGGTGAAAAGGAAAAAATCTACTACTTTTGAATGATTTAAATCATAATCTCAAAGAGAAATTAAATTGTGTAAAAAAAAAAAGACGAATATCACTTGTTATCAGACTTTAGATAATTTTTAGGATGGTAAAATAATAAAAAAGATTATTCCCTTTCTGATTCTATTAATTAATATGGATTCATTATTGAGACAAATAAATTTTATAAAAACTTCCATAGTAAATGTATGCATACAGCTGAAAATAGAGGTTAAACAGGATCCCCTATATCTTGTAAAAAATGTTTTTAAATTAAAAAATTTGAATCCTACAGAGGAAACAATAATAAATTTGGCAAGAAGGAATAAAGTTTCAAATGAAGAGATATTAGAGGTTCTTAAGAAAGCTAAAGGGAGTAAAAAAGAGATATATTTTCCTCACATAAACAGACGGCTATATCACAAAAATGCGCAAGGATATTATCAGTCCCAGTTTATTGCCATTCGTCAATCGACGAGTTACCCTAAAAATACATGTCTTATTTTTGATAATGGTATTATTATGTGTGTAGGGATTAAATTTAATATCAAATCTTCTATTGAAAACAATTTACAAAAAATATCTAATGTATTACAATCACCTATTCGCATAAAAAGCAGTTCTATAGTAAATATTGTAGTTAGTTTTAGATTACCTTTTAATTTGAATTTTACTAAATTAAAAGTTTTTTGATGTACACGGTGTTGTTTACACAAATAATAATAATACGTTTTCTGTTTTTTTTTTTTTTATAAAAATACTGGTACCAATAAAACCCTTAATTGGAGAAAATGTATTATTTGAGTTTTATGATGAAATGTTACCAATAACTAATGAACATTATAGGGTTGTTACACTCTCACTTTTTGAAAACGGAGTCAGAGTTTTCAAGACTGGCAAATACAACCTAAAATATTGATGGCCCTCTTTATCCACTTTAGTAAAGGAAAAAATTCACACTGAAAGTGAGGTAGAACACATTGTATCCTACTTTGGTTACAGAAGTTTAGACTGGTATGGTAAGATTAACATTTTTATAAAAAATACTGTAAATCCTATGTCAGAAGAAAATTCAAATAAAGAATATCAAAAATCCTTTTTATTTTTAAGACAAGAATATTACACGCCCAATACAATATTTCCTGATAATAAAAACTTTCTAAGAAATTTAATTAAAGATGGATCAATGAAAATTATACATCCGGAGAAACATAGAAAGACGATTATGATATCTAAAGATTTTGCACAAAGAATTAAAGCCAACAATCCAGGTAACCCAGAAGGACACTGGGGCTCTTATCGTTCAAGATACAAGCAAATGAATGACATTAGACAATTTTCACAATTAAAAATGATACAAGAACTCTGTAATTTAATATCCACAGAAGATGAAAATTTTCAAAAAAAATATTGTTGTAGATGTAATATTGAATAAACATATTTTCTAAAAGATTATAGTTTCTGTATCATCCTATAAAAAAAATGATTGTAAAATTCCACGAATGGGAACCTACTTTGGAGTAAATAACTATTGAAAACTTGTAGAATATAAAAAATTACTAAAAATTTGTCTAGCTAAATATAAAAAAAAGCTTGTATTTTATGATAGTAACAGTTACTCAAATATAGATTTAGATTTAGAATACAAAGATATCTTTAGATATACATTGACCTTTTGTCCAGTAATTATCCATGGTTTGCCATCTCTTACTCTTCATATTACATTTTATAATATGACCACGGTAAATAGATGGCTCTGTTTTGTAAATAATCGCCTTCTTTTCTCGGATACTGTACCAAGTTTTTCTTTATTTCATTCAAATTCTGAGAATGGTTTATATTGGAAACCTGAAAGATATATATTCTTTCTAACTAAAGAAAATTTTATACGGAGAAAAAATAAAACTTTTTATATATCTTTTGATTCCTATTATGTAAATATGGAAAAAGGCCAATTACAAAAACTTACCCCAAAAATTTATACTTTTAACATTATCAGTTTTTTTAAATATAGTGATATAAACATCAACACCATTGTCTGTGGAATCCTTTCATATTTTGAGAAATATATTTTACATATAGAAATGGAAATTATTGGATTAACAGATGTGGATAGAATCGAAGAAAAATATCCACCATATTTTAAAATTTTTTGCAAACATTTAGATTTTACCCTTACAAAACAAAATATAAATTATTACTCACCTTTAATTTTTTCATCGAATCAATTCGGTAAAAATATCACAATTCCTCCTTCTCCTCTTCTTTCTCCGCCCTCTTTTTCCATATCAAAGTTTGTTGAAAAAATGAATATTTTTACAAATACTGGTTTTATTATGGCAACGACGATAATAAACGAAAAGGGGGAACAAATCTATGATAATGAAATAAATATAATTAGACCATTAGGTGTATTACCTTACAGACTCTTCAAGATAAATATAATAAATAATAATATAACCCAAAACAAAAGGTATATTTGTTATATGATTAATAAAGAATATTTCAATTTTAAATATAATATTTTCATACAAGATACAAATAAAACAAACTCAAATTCAATTATCGCATCAGCATTTCATAATAATCTACCTTTTGAAAAGAGATATTTAGTATTTGGATTGTCTAAGGAACCAGGTTACCTGTACGATATAAAGGATAATATCAAACTTTTAAACACATTGAGTGAATTAAGTTCCAAGATATTTCACTGGAAAGATTTGACTCATCTTGCCTTTTTGAAAGTGAGACAAGGGGGTGAATTTTCTTTATATATTATTACTATTATAAAAAATATAACACAGAGTTACTAGTAATAGGATACTCTACTGATAATAGTATTAGTAAGCTTTATAATTTATCTCATAATAACATTGTTTCTAAGAGAAAAAGAACTGACACCATGCTCTTTACATGAGAAATTTATGTTGAAATTGCTAAATCATGAAAAATTAACACCGGATAATATGAAAGCTAAAATTGACAAAGTGATCGAGGCAAGACAGATGGCCAATATCACCGATATAAAAACCCTACCAAATTATGATTATTTATCAATGGACGGTAACGAATTTAACTTACCAGTCAGAGTTAATAAAGATAAAAATAATGAAATTTTTGCCACTTATAAATCTTCGGTTAAAAAAAGGTCATTAAATGAAATTAAAAAATATATTTTTTCGCAAAAAAAAAACAATCGTTCTTTGGATCGTTATCAGATTCTACCTCAAAAAGATGTGAAAATCCGGTGGAAATGGAGGAAGAATATGTAAGCAACTACGACTGTCAGTTATTTTGTTCAGACGATAATGCTGTCGCAATATCTGGTATTTCTGCCGTATATGGTGATCAGTTACTTCACAAAGAAAATAAATATTGTTATAGTGTTAAAGATGGAAAGGAGAAGGAGGTAATAGAATGTTCAATTCACTCAGGTCAACTGGTTTATTCGGTTAGCGAAAAAAAATTTACATGTCATTGTAAGTATCCTTTCTTATTTGGAGGTGACCATTGTGACACAAACGTAGCATGTCTCCACGATCCTAAAAAATATAGATATAACCCCAACTGGGAAAATGAAGTTTTTTTAAAGGATGAAAGAAATGGTGACAGTAAAATTATTCGACATGAAGATATAGCTTTGACTCATTTAATTCAGAATTTAAATGATTCTTCACTAAAAGAATACATTAGAAAAATTAATGATAAAAATTATTTTTTAGAAAATAGAATATCCTGCGAGTGTGAAGGGCAGCTAGACTATCTCGGGAATGCGCTTCTCACTACCGTCCAGTCCAATAAAGAGTACACTGATTTTACAAAATGTCAGGTGAATCCATGTGTTTTGACGTGGATATGACGAAGGTTGCAACTTATCAAACCGACGATTATGTCTGTGTACCAAAGGACGATTTTGTGAACGTAGTACCCGGTAAAACGGATACTCCCATTGCCTCCGTGGGTGTTCCTCTCTTTGGTATCCGATCGAGACAAGTGGAACCTATTGTGACCTCTAGATCTTTGAAGAATATCTCCGAATTTACACGGGAGAATGTTGAACTTGCCACAACCTCCAAAAAATGCTGATCATTCCGATAAAAACAGAATCGTTCTTTATATATCGCCTGATCAACTAAATATAGGAAATAGCAAAACTATATCCGATAAATGGTTTGGAACACCGGCTTGGTATAACATGTATGGTGATTCCCTCCCAAACATTACAAGAAACCCCATCAATGCAACCTCAGCCTTTTCTATTTTTCCCGTTGAAAATATTCTGGGCAACTTTACCCCTCAGAACCCGCTAGATTTTCATCTACTTTCTGCCCAGGCTCTGGAAAATTCGAGAATGATTTCGGGTATCGTTGTTGGAGGCCACGAGAATCTGTTCCATTCTATTTTTGAGGGGGAATCATACACCGGTAGTAATAGGAAAATTAAAAACATGAAAATATTTCAAGAAACGAGACTAAATTTGGGCAAGATAATGCTATCTTCCCGAATCCCCTCTCGAGAAAGATCACCCTTTTAAAAAAAGGTTAGTTTATTATCTCCACTGGGGGATATAACTGAAAATAATAAGTATTTCAAATCGGCAGCAATGATAAGAAATTACAGAACCTACGGATTATTAGCCTCTTTAAGCAATATTGCTAGAGATTATGATATTAGTCCCCTAAAAAATTCTCGTCTCTTGTGCAAATGTGCTTTCCTACCTCTTTATACACACTAACCGAAAGTGAACACTTTTATCCTAATTCCTTCAAAATAGAAAATTCTCTCAATTTGGATGTTCCGCTAAAATCGAGTGACACCTTTGAAATATCCTTTAACTCTTCGAGAGATAAAATTTGCAATATTAGTCAAAAAAAAGATTTATATATATATATCACAGAATCAATTAAATTTTTCAGATTTATACGATAATGTAGAATTATTTGGAAGAGGTCTCAGACTCGAATCCAGTCTATATGATAACAATAATGATAATATAGGAAATTTGACAAAGAAAAGGATTATTCCATTGAATTTGCATCATCCACTGGCTGTCTGTGACGAGATTCATAATATGGATGAATCAAGAGAGACATTAACTTTATATAAAAAAATGTGTGAAATTAGCAGTTCAATATCATGGCTTAATTGTTACGATACTAGTGTTTATAATATCGATTATCTATTTTCTAACTAGTTTTTTTTTTTTTTTTTTTTTTTTATTTCCAAATTTCATTTAATAAATCAAATCCATCTTTGGAAATCTTTAAAAATGATGATGAAGGTTTTTCAGGTAAGGGTAAAATAAAACAACCAGGAATATGATGAGATATATAAATATTTGTTTGACTGGAATCAAATGGTATATCTTTAAAAGATTTCCCCAGTAAATTTTCAAGCACATTCATTATGAAAGAGAATATAATTCTTAAATGTTCAGATTTATTTACTATAGCAAAATATGTCAAGTTAAGGAAGTTAAATGAAATTAATTTTAATAATTATAAATTATTTATTGATGAAATGTACAAAGATTATGAGTTGGGAATATGCAACTCATCGGGATGGTCGGTCGCCTGCGTAGATGATAAGGAGACAGATCCTAGTGAAATTCTCTGTAGTATAAGCCAAAAGACGCTACTGACGATTGATGGCGACGAGCTTCATAATTTGTCACTTTATACCCTAAATGCCGAGCATACATCGATGGCGAACACCACGCTGGAAGTGAATCGTGATGGTGAGAGCTTATCGATAAAAGTGAATAACATTTTTACTCTTAAATCTATATGTCTTTTTTGAAAGAATATGTTAATAAATAAATATAATTTAGAAATACGTGAACTTTCTAAATCTATTTTTAATGTGGAAAACTTTGGAAAGGAAGAGAAAATCTTTGAAGATTTTTATACTTTTTCCAAATACAGTTATTGTACTATATTTCTTTTGTTCTTCAACAGGATAATAACAAAAACATTCAAATCTGTTTATCCAATAAATATTATTGAGGTTTATATCCCCAAACATTTTATTAAAATTCATCTTTGTAAAGGCATAGCAAAATCAGCAGACGATTCAACAATAAATTCCTATTTCAATTTAATTTCCATTCACATTAAACAAACTCTGGAATATAATCTAAAACATGAAATAAAACAAAGTGTGGGTTTCTTACTGTATAAGGATTATTTTCCAATTGACTATTTGGAAAGAGTTGGGGTTTCAGTCTACACATGTTAATCACGGATCTTTATTATGCAGTGTCTGAATTTCTTGAAGAATGTGTTCGCCATTTAGATGTTTTACAAGAGTTTGGATGTATGGTTCTGGAAATCAACGAAAATTCCTTTCTTCAGCTTCCAGAGAAATGGCGAGGATCCACCACCTAGCTCATTTCTTCCAGTGAATTCAAAATACCGAATACCGGTCATGTTGCTAAAATAAAACTGTACTATTTAAATTTAGTCAATGAATATACATTTATTTTAGTCAATGAATATACATTTATTTATGGGAATCTCTAGATACATCTAGAAATAAATGATTTTTTTTAGATTTTTCTTATTATTTTACCTTCGCTATGTTTACAAAATCTATTACTGAGACCTTGATTAACTATTACGACCAGACAGTCTCGGATACTAAAATATTATTGGGTATTTTTTGCCATATTAAATATAATGACAAATTATTAAAAAAAATAAAAGATTTTCATAATAAAAAGGGTACAACAATTAAAGATTTAAATAAAACTCTTTTAGAAATTTACTTACATAATAATATGAATCATAAAGATGCCCTTTTTCTAACCGGCTATACTTATAAGGAAGATGAGGCCCGAGAATCTGCTATGGAATGTCGATTGGCAGAGCAGCTTGAGAAAAATGAATATAGAATTATGGTGAACGATGAAATAACGACTGAATTGGTCAAGAAAAAGAGGGAACTTATAGATTTAGAGGAGTTGCGATTGAGATATACTACCCTGCGAACCATAATAAAATCAATAATAAAGATGACAATGGAGAGTATTTGTAAACGTCACCAAGCCATTAATAGTGGACATTTAAATAATCTCATAGGAAAATATCTACTGATTTTAAATAAATGTGAGATTATCACTAATTATCTCTTATTGGATGATTTCACCGTTGAAGAAAAGGAAAACCAGACAGAAGAGGGGGAGAAAAAAGATGAGGAGAAAGAAGTATCATTTACTAGAAAAAGAAAAATAATCAACAATAAACCTAATTATGCAGAACTGCGTAAAAGCATTGGGACAGAAATTAGGAATTCAAAGTATAGAAAATCATATAACAACATGAGTATTGGAAAAAATGACAAAAGCAGCAAGTCTCGTAATATCTTCTGAAAAGTATTTCAACCACTGGTTAAACTGAGCATGCGAATCTATTAAAAGTTTTAAATAAACAACAATCTTATATTGACAACGATCTCCAAATATCTGTATTTTCTTTTTTATCTTTTCCTCTTTTTCACTTTTAAGATGGGAGTGAGACTTTGTAGAAAATCCTGGTCTAAAATTAGAGGCCCATATTTCGATTGGATTGATTTTCTTTGTAAATTCCTGCGTATTTTTCTTAATTTCCATCTGATGAGATGTGAGGACTGGTAAAAAACGAATTTCGTAATTCATATCCAGAAAAGTTTTTTCGTTTACCTTAATAATTTCTATATTCTTAAATATCTCGGTGAGATCTTTATCTTTATACTCGATTAATGCTGCCAAATTGAGCATGGCACTTTTTGCCAGTTCATTTCCTATAAACATCACATCGAATTTTTTAGAAGTCCGGTTTAAAAGCTCGAGACCGGCTATAAAAATTCTAGGATATTTTTGATAATATAGAAAACCAATACTCAAAGTTGGATATGTGTCCATACTACGAGAAAAAAATAAAAAAAAATAAAATTTTATTAACCCTTTAGCGGGCAAGTGGCTATATCAATAAAGTTGGTGTTTGAATATTTTTTTATTTTACATCTTACTATAGACAATTAATATTTCGCATCCTTTAGCTGGCAAGTGGCTATTATCAATAAAGTTGGTTGATATTATTGTAAAACAAAAAACAATCCAACGCTAACTACTAGTACTACCACTACTCCGTGCATTTATGACAAAGGTGTAGTCGTATGACCATATGGTCGTATATAACACTGAAGCGAGCTGACCTATCTGGTTGGCAGTTGGCTGCCCGCTAAAGGGTTAAGGAAATTTTCTTCCCTCATAATTGTGGAGAAATTGGATGAGGCAGATTCGAAACCCATAGATACTCTGTTCTGTGAAATCTGATCCGTCATTTGGAGTAAAGGGGTATGCTCCATAGGAATATCGACTGCATATTGGCCAGGAATTACCCATTCTAAAAAGCATCCCACTTCCATAATGCTTGAGAAAAAATCTAAAGACGGAAGCCGGATCCGAGAAATCGGTTTGAAAAAAATCCAAGTCGTAGGTTTCGTTTGGCGAGCGACACGAAAATCCATCCAACCAACCCTCTTTATTATTTTGATGCCAAGGCCTGTAACCGCATAGATACCCTCCTAGGCCGCACGTCCCTTCACTTACAACTTGTCCGGATTCGTAGCCATAACGACAGGGTAACTTTATCGGATAATTATGAACGAAGGATAATTTCCCCTTTCCTTTCATTTCGTGGCGGTGGGCGGGAGTCGCCAACTGCAAGATGATATCGCTCGGCCCGTCGTCCCGAGAATTGAGCATATTTGCCCTGATGGTGCTGGGACCCACGGTGACTAAAGATTCGAGTAAACGCGTCCTTCGGGGATTCGTCAGTATTCTGGAATGGGGAACGTTGTAGTTGGTATTTGTGTAGTCAATGGTAAAAAAACTGGTAGGATAATTCTCTGGAAACGGAGTGACGATCTGCCTTCCGTATAGATAAGACATATGTTCTTGGTTATGGGGACAGGTTGAAAATGCGTTTGGAGTGTGAGGTATCTTTCTACCCTCGTAGTTGGTGGGACGAGTGAAAAGATACGCGCTATTCAGCGATTCTTCCAAGTCTTCTAAATTATTCATAATTTTGAAATAGGCAGAGTATCTTTTAATGGAAGAGAAGGGGAGTCTCTTCTCCATAATGTAGGGAGTATACCGAGTAGCTCTGGAATGCAGACTAGCCTCGCATATCATGGATACGTTGATTTTGGGTTCTTTCAGTCTCTTCCTGCAAAAGGCGTCCGTGGTATCACAACAACCCCTCGCAGAAGCAGCTTTATTTCTCCTCACATTGTTTATGGGGTTCTTCAGAGAGTCGACGGGGCGAGAAAGAAATGGGGTACCATCAACGTGATGGTCTCTCTTCGGAGACAACGGATAGGTGTTTTTTTCGTTTATCGTAAAAATGGGAAGATAATGGTTTAGACTCGCGCCCATCCAGCAGTCGCCGTTTAAGAGAAATTTGTAGTGGATCAGGAGGCAATCCACGTAGTTGGCGCAGTGCTGTGAAATGCATGAGAGATGCCCGAGGAGAGGATGGTGCGTTAACCATGGAGAAATTTCTTAAGGTGTCGCGCTGAATAAAAGCTTCCATTACGCAAGGGGGCGGATGGTATAGGCTCCTTCCCACCTCTCGATCCCCTACCTTCTCGTAACCCGTCCCACAAACCGGGATGCGCGCGCGTTTATAATCATACTTTCTCGCTAGATAATCTTTAATCCCCCCCCTAGATCTGTTTCCGTTACTGTACTGATTTTTGAATCTCGCCATGGTTTCATCATCCGACATAAAATTCCTGGAAGAGAACTCTAAGAGTTCCGGAAATCCGCACGGTACATTTGGAGGAAGACTCAGAACGGTTTCGTTCTCTAGATAATTTTCGGCGCCGTGTAACTGGGTGGTTAAAAAATCGATGGGTTTCCCCCCTCTGCAATCCAAGTACGATGAATCTCCGTTCTGTTGAAGGGAAGCTCCGGAGCAGTGGGAATTAAAATTGGCCACTATAGCTGGACCTAGGGGTACTTGCGGTTCCCGAGAGAGCGCTAATAGTCCTCCAAAGATGTGCTTGCCACCCGCATAGAAATTGGTGGAAGTTGGAGTGTTAGCCCATAATTCTTCACAGACGTAATTTCTCCGCCATGCGATATCTCTCGGGTTTATATTGGTAGGTTCTATCAATAGCCCACCTAGAAGATCGAATTCAAACTCGGAGAGATTGGCAACTCCCTCATAAAGAACGGAGGGTGGAAAAATATCGCGAAAACTTCCCGAGGATCCGTCGATGACGATTCTGTTGATAAGATCGAACAGGGAGTAATAACCAGCTGCCCTTCTGTGATTGAGGACTCCCAGTGGAAAATTTCTCATATCAGAAGGAGGAAGGAGTTTTTCGCTTTCTCGTGAAAATCTTCGGAAGCAGAAAAGCTCCCGCCACTATACCGGGATCATTGATTCTCTGCATAAAACTCCCGTGATTCTCTTGTCTGTCGATAAAAGTCTTTATCCCATTGTAGTCGGTTTTTCTCTCCTCCGTACCTAGACGGGAGTAGACACAACCGGGATACACCCGTCCCGCTGATACCAACAGTCCCAAAGCGTGATCTCCCGAGTCCTCTCCCAGTCCATGAACACCAAAGGGTGGGGGTCTTATTACTCTGAGGCTGGAATTGGGCGGATCGCCCCCTCCTTCTAGGATATAATTCGGATTGTTATAGTAGTCCATTCCTTCCAAGTAAGAAGATATACCACCTTTACCTCGAACCGTAACAACACCTCCTTTCACATAACAAGACTCTTTGTAAACGCCCGTTTACAAAAGTCCATCTTTCACCAGTAGGAGGGATTCAATAAGATGCCCCCCATAGCACTTTTCGGGAGTCACATCGGCAGTCTGCTCACTCAGACAATTGTAGGAGAAGGCAGCATTCTTCGAACTCACTCCAGGAAGGGGCAAACAATGATCGCAATCGTTCAGAAGGGTACTCGAGACGAACCTCATGTTCGAAATGTTCTGATTAGTGAAGGCCGAGTTTTCTACATTGTATAACAATTCGTCATTGGTTGCCACACTGGCGTTGATATGCAGAGCAGGGTTACAAATACACAGGTAATTCTCATCATCATCATTATTTAATAATGTCCACGATACCTGACATCTGGGTATAGGATTTCTAGGAATGCACTGCAGCCCTCCACCTGAGATGGTGGTAGACTTGTACCCCTCTGGACATTCACATGTGGCTGAATTCAAATCGAAATCGATCTCTCCGACATCTAAAATAATTTTTTGGGTCCGTGGATGGCGCAAAGCTCCATTTGGAAGGCAGGCAACAATCTTATCACAAGGTTTACGAAAATAGTTGTAATCGTTGTTCGACCATGATTTTGTGACGATATTATCATTTATACATTGAGTTACAGCCTTGGCATAGTTTTAGTTTCCCCTTCTTATGGCGCCTACGACAATTCTAGTTGTGTGAAAATTGAAGTCCCCAGAATGAGTCCCTTGCTCAGATACTAAACATACACCGAATTTGCTCGGAGGAAATCGCCCTTTCTCTCCTCCATTCTCAATAGAAACGATTGGAGTATCAGATACATCTATACAACGCGCATTTTGTTCTTTACATTGAAGACATTCTATTAGAGATGTAGAATCAGACTGAGGATCGCATTGGATCAATTCTTCGTCGCAGTCCCTGTTAGAAAAATTAATATTTATTTCTTCAACGTCATTTATCGGTGGTAGTTTATGTACATATTTATGTACATATTTATGTACATATTTATGTACATATTTTTCTGATATATATATTTTTATCTCCTATCTTTAAAGATAACATTTTTTTTTTATTTTAAGGATAAAGAAAAATAAATTTATGATTAAAGGAAACAGGAAAAAACAAGAGAATTTGTTTATTTATTTATTGCGTTATTTATTTCATGACTTACAGATAAATTTTCGGGAGCAAAAATGAGAGAAGAGCTAGAAGGTGTATATGTTCCTTCTGCTGAATTCCATGTTAGGAGATTTATATTATTATTATTAATATCATTATATTTTGCTAACATAAAAATTCTAAATAGAAGAATACTCCCTCCTTCGAGATCGTGAATCTGTTGAAAAAAAATGGAAAGAAGCATAGAAACAATCCTCGCTGGCTCTGATAAAGTCGTTGGTTGAGTAACGGGTTGGAGTTTTCCAAATTTCATTATTTATACATAGATATAATTATACTTAATTTTTTATTTATAGGAGAATAAAGTTTCAATAGTATAATATGAAGGGTGGTCATCAGTTTTATCTTCATAAAAAGAAGCACCTTCAAAAATCAACTTTAGACAAGTTGCCGCCAAGATGGTAAGTTTCTAATGTACATGCACATATATATGAGTATCCCATAGCCCAACGGCCACACTATCAACATGAACTCTCCACTATACTATCTCTCCGTAAGATTATCGGAATCAGATACAGAAACTCTGATGAATGTTACCAATCAGTTCAAGAAAGAGAAAGATGTAATAAGACGCCCAAATCACATAACACTTTTTGTTGGATATCTCGGCAATGAAAACAAGGAGCCTCTGGATTATATAACTACAATCAAGGAATGGCTGAATGTTAATCCAATTAAAATATATTCTACAAATCAGTTTGGTATATTTGGTCGGAAAATTATTGGCCTTATTTTGAATATACCAAATTTTTACCAGATACTAGAAGAATTTCCCAAGATTTTGGATACCCATCTGAAAGAGGGTTTTTTTTTTTTTTAAATCGGAACGTAAGAACCCCATTCCACATATATCACTTTTTGAATGCAACTCTCAGTGCCTAGAAACGGTGGTGGAAAAACTCGACGAGTGCAAGATATTAGACAGGAATTGGGAAATAAAACCGAAATCAATAACTCTGATGCAGACCAAAGGAGACATTCTTTATGATAACTTTAATTTGACCCTAGGCTAAGAATTCTCTTTCGAAGAAGGCAATAAATGAAGAAGAAAAATCTTTTTTTACCACCGGTTCAAAAAATCTGAAATTTTCTTCTACTTGGTGTTTGATATTTTTAAATAATTCAATCCAACATTCTAATCTATAATTTGTTATATATTTTTGAATAGCATCAAATATTATTTGAGAATGATTGTGAAATAAAAATGAAAACTCTGACATTAATTCTTTTATTTCTCCATATTGAATTAGTTGGTTGAGGGGATAAAAATCCCTTCCATTAGAAACTCTTATTATATTTCTAAGCATCCACAGAGATAGGGTATGTGCATTTTTCTGAACTAAGTTAAAATGGTCGATTTGGTTTTCATTCGAACCCAACACCAATAGCAAAAGGAAAAGAAAACTGCCAAGTTTAATAATAGCTTTTCTATCAATATAGATGTCCTTTTCTTCCTTTTCCATTAGTATCTTGATTGTGTGATATATATAACATTTGGCTGGATAAACTATATTCTCCTTTAGTGGGTGATTGTTTCTTTCTTCTGAATTCAAAAGAAATTTGAATAAAAGAGGTAAAGTCTGCGAATGAATAAGATTGTATATTTGCACTCCTTCAAATAATTTTAATGGATAATTATTTATACAGATTATACATCCAGTCATAATATGAACATGTTTGATCATAAATTCCACAAAGTGATCATTTTGCTTTCCAGTAAGTGCAATGAGAAAGAGAGATGGCCACATATGGTAAAAAACGGGTAACTGAACTATCGGAATATTATCAAAAGAAATACATCGTTGTTTATAATCTTCTATGCTAGCATCCATTTCTTCCCACCAGTAATTATTGACATCTCTCACAATTTTAATAATGGCTCCCATTTCAACCAGAGCTTTATATTCGGTATTTTTTATTAATTCATATAATTCTTTACATATATCCGTTGATAAGATGGCTTCATAGAAACATCCTTTAAATCGAATTTTTTCATGATCTTGACAATTTTTTATATGGTAAAAAATTTGCATAAAATTAAATTCATTAATTGCGTTTTTTATTTCTCTGGAAAATGAATTAGCAAGTTTATCTCTCTGATATAAATATTTCAGATAATATGATATCGCCCCATCTAATACATTTAAAAAATTTTTGAGTCTACTCATGTAATAAGAATCACCATCATGTTCAAACTTTGCTTTGATAAGAAACTTCTCTTCGGTTTCTAAGGGAACTGAAAATACTCGAAACAAACACAAGTTGAATGTATTTAATAAAAATAAAAGGATATTTTTTTGCATTTTGTATATCACCAATATCATTTATAATACGGCTGGGATCGATATTCATGAAGGAAGGTACATATTCTTTTAAGTTTTCTATAATTTTTTCTCTATTTTTTGTTATACTAAATTCCATATTTTCTCTTCTCTTTTTCTTCATTAAATCACATATATCATTATTAATATATACTTTATCTGTAAATGAAAAAATTTCTTCCTTTTCCTTTATTCTTTCAGTAGGAAAAACAGTTTGCCTCCAGATTCTCAAAGTACAAGCGCAGTTATAAAAGCAGCTACTATTATTAGTATTTTCATTAAGATATTGTAAGAGGATACCCACCATGGTATGGTATATACTGGACGGTGTTTTTTCTACACTCATTTTAGGATATGAGACATTTATTATTAATTTTTCTCGTATCGCTTTTATAAATTATTCACTTTTATTTTTTCATGTATCGGAGAAAAAGGAAATTGATTTAATAAAAGAAGATTTAGAGAAAATATTCAGAGAAACAGTAATAGATGACGATCATCCCATTCCGGCAGATGAGATTCCACTATGTTTTATAACGAAGGAAAATTATTTTATATTATTTGTTCCGTCGGTGGGTAGACAAAAATATAATGCCTATATCTATTCACAATCAATGTTGGTCCACACCAGCTTAATCATAGTTAATTTCTATAATAATAATATCAGACATTTAATACTAGAAGGAAATTGTAAATTATATATTAGATTTGAATTAGATTCTTTATCCTTACCGACCGTCTTTTCTTATAGTGTACTGGATAATTATATGAAATGCTTTGAATTTATTATGGAACCCACTACATTTTGTTGTGTGGTAAAGAATTCTATATCTATAAAAGAAGCATCTGAAGAAGACATTGATCGATCTTACCTTCTTTATTATCAACGACTATTATTACCAAATTATTTGAATAAAAAAAATCTACTAGACCTAGTCCCTCTAACAACAGCTTCGGAAATAAAAACAATGGCATTACAAGCGAATCTTTATTGGAATATGAAAACAGATAACAATTTAAATGTGTTTTTTATTATATGATATTGGACATCAATCTTACGAAAAATGTGAGAAATACATCAAAGAACTGAAAAGAAACTGCATTATATGTGAAGGAGATGAATTTAAGGCATATACATATATCACCAAAGAAAAAATAAAAATAGTGCCTAAATCATATTTTAATCCTTTACAATATTTGGGTATGGAAACCATTTATTCAAAACCTAGTTCTCTGAGTAATATTAATTATTATCTTACAATAGGTAGAAAAATTCTTACTTTTGAAATAAATATTTGTTGTTTCTTTAATTTTTTTAAATATGAAGATGAATAATATTTTTTGTTTGTGGCCCCCAAGAGTATATAAAGAATTGAGTATTAAAAGAGATTCATTTTTTGATAATTATCTGGGTGTTTTATGGATTGGTGATTTTCAGAGTGTAAATATTATTCTAAAAAAGGAAGATTAACCCTTTTAGTGGGCAACCAACTCCCATTCCGGGTCAGCAAGAATTGAAATTGTTATTCATCCCCGCCTCCTGTAGCAAAGGGAAATCAGACTCGCAAGTGTCATGTTGATCACAGAAAAGCAAGTGGTTTAAGGAAACATTATTTCAGTATTTTTTTAGCTCATAATTGAGCAAACTCCTTACAGTATGAATATGGATCACAAGATGATAACCCTTTAGCGGGCAGCCAACTGCCAACCAGATAGGTAATAAATTTACTTTTCATCTTCATTATTGTATAAATCTTCCTTATTTCTTACGAATATATTTTGTCATAAATGCACAGAGTAGTGGTAGTACTAGTAGTAATAGTAGTTAGTGTTGTTTTGTTTTACAATAATATAATACCTCTTTCATTTGAACCTTAACTCCTCGACTAAATTGGACGGTGCCAGAAAGAGCTTTTGAGCAATTCATTGACTGCCGCACATAGTCTCTATCCAGAAAGGCTCCACCGAAAACAAAAGTAGTTGTTGTTCATTGCTACTATTATCTTGAAAGGCTGCTGATGGAATAGAAAAGATGGAGCTGGAAGTTTGGAGAATGTTTCTGTGTTGGGGGACTTTGTCGTTGTATTTAATATCACTTTAACTGCTGACTGCTGGAACAGAATTGATGAGAGTACACCTCCTTCTTCTTCCCTTCATCTTTCTTAAACCCTACGATATTCAGAGGTCCCTTGCATCTGTGGCAGACTTTTCGTGTTCCATCTTTCGACGAGGACAAGTTTGTCGGAAATATTAATTGTCTATAGTAAGATATAAAATAAAAAATTGATCCTAAAAAACCAACTTTAATTGATAATAACCTGATATAGCCAAAATAAGAATATCTGAGAGTACAGCGTTTTATTGATAATCGTCTTTCAGTTCTATAACGGTCTTCTCAATATCATCTAAAAATATTATAATCTGATTTTGACTGTAACAAATCAAAATAATATCTGTAATTGAAACGATTATATGATGTAGTTATATTACATTCCCTATCTATTTCAGAAAAAGTATCCTCATTAAATAATGTGATAAAGATAATAAATCATCAAGAAAAAGAATAAAATCATAATGACCTTTTATGGTTTTAGGGACGGGAACGACTTGACAGTTTCTCAATGTTTTGTATGGAAAAATTAATCTTTTTTTAATGAAATTAAGGGTTTCCTGAACAATGAAACTTTTACCTGTTCCAATTGGAAAGGCATCTAAACTATATATTTGTATAATATAAAAATATTCTATTTCATTTCTTTTCTTATTTATTATTCCTTGAAAATTTGTTATATTGTAAAAGGTAGTTATACTCATTTTAAATTATATCGAAAATCAGTTAGTTTTATAATATTGACTTGTCGTTGTTTTGGCGGAGCAGTCTTCATTTATATATAATAGTCTAAACATCCGTAAATATGCAACCACTTGTCCACTAAAGGGTTAAACGAGCAAGAGGTGGTGCAGCTCTTCGTAGTAAAGGGCAGGATGGTAACTCACAATTATGCTTTTCACATCTAGACACATGTAGACGTAGAATTTTAGAGTATATGTTTAGCACACTGCATTTATGTTCTTCTTTATTGTTTAAATGGCGATGAACACGGCGAAACATCAGGCAGAGGAGAGCATTTTTCGGATGGACATGAAGCGCTGTGTGCAAAACAAAGAAGCAGATCCTCCAGTTTATTCTTTTTCTTTGGATTATCACATACTCTTTTAGCTTCTTAGCGGCTTCCTCACATTCCTTTGTATTAATTTTCTCTTCTTCTAGAACTTGGGACCTTAAACGTTTGAAAGGACAGGATGGTAAATCACAATTTGTCAATCTACACCAAGCCACATATGTGCGAAGAATTGAGAGATATATAGTTAATACATTGCATTTGTGTTCATTTGTACCGTTCAAATGGCGACGAGTACGGCGAAACAACAAGCAGACGGGGGAGCACGTCTGAGATAGGCACGAGGAACTATATGCAAAACAACGAAACATATCTGATAATTTATTCTCTCTCTTTTGAATTATCACATATTGTGCCAGCTTTTGGACAATTTCATCACATTCTTCTTCTCCTTTAATTTCAGCATTATAATATTCACTTTTGGGTGGCCATAAATAACTGTACATAGCTCTGAAAATGCGAACCAAAGCTGATGCAGGGGCCGGTTCCTCGAGATTCTTCATCTCTCCATACAAACTTTCGATTTGGTTTTCCGCAAAAATATATATATTAAATTTTTGATTTATATTTATAATTAATGAAACTCTAATAATGATAAGATAATTTCTTTATAGATATTTATATTTTTTCAATTTGTTAATATTATGAAAATTAAAAATATTTTATTTTTTTCGTTTTATACATTTTCCTATGCACATTTTATTATAGACAAAAGGAAAGATATTTTCAAATTGGAAGGGTTTTAATATAACATGGAAAATAAACAAATCTGAATATATATCCAGAGAAGGTATCCAGAAGGTATAGGAGAAGAGATAAGAAAAGCTTTC